>NC_045695.1:13311113-13507745 GCF_003331165.1 Xiphophorus hellerii | reverse complement strand
GCAAAGAGCCCATTCAAGGAGAGAAGAGAAACAGCGCGGCCGCTAGCGCCCCTAGTGGTGTGAGGTCACAACAGCATCCTTACAGAAACATTTTCTACATCCAGGAATACTGATTTTATATTTCATTCATTAATTTAATCCGAGTTATATTTGATCTAAGGGCAGCTTGATAGTTTTGTTCAATAATCCACACAGTAAAAGTGTAAACTTTGTCAATTTTTTGGTAAATAATGAGATTTTTATGCAAACTTACACTAAAACATTACATAAAAAGTCAATTAAAAGTGTAAACCCTGTATAAAAAAGTGTCATTATTTACAAAATGACATTTCATGACAACATTTATAAAGAATCCTATGTCCTTTTTACGTGCAACCCTTCAAATAAAGTCTTACCAAATTTACTTCCTTGCAACCACATTGTTTTAAATAATATCACACCCTGGTTCACTTACACCTGCTTAGTTGTTTATGCTGTGGATTAATTTCACATTGAAACATTGTAAATAAAACATCAGCAAAACAAGAAGTGAACACTCACCTGATCCAGACGCTGCTCTTCTTCTTCTTCTTTTTTGGCGGTTGGCAAGCAACTTATTGATGTGCATTACCGCCATGAACTGGAATGGAGTGTGGATCGGGATGCTACATATATTTTCCCCCAAACCCCCAAAAAAGAAAAATAAAGAAACCTTATATCCTTTCTATCAATTTCGTTTTCTTAAGATAATTTATTAAATAACAAAAATATACAGACTCTGCTCTGCTGCTGCATGGAGTCTGAACCGGTTCTGATCCAAACCTGACTAGAGCTGACACACCTGAGGCTCCGCCCCCTGACCCAGCTGAGGCTCCGCCTCCTTCCAGGTGACAACAAACACCTTTATTTTCATGTTTTCCTTTGTATGAGTTGAGCTGTAAAACTTTAGGTCAGATTTGAACTTTTTCAGGTTTTTCTCAGTTTTCTGCTCATTTCCAACCAACATTTTATTGCAGGAAATCATTTCAGGAAGGAACCAGAAGATTCAGGAGTCTGGGAGATGAGACTGTAACCGACCTGAACACTGAGGCCCCAGAGCGCCCCCTGCAGGATCTGCTGCACCATTAACCAGACAGAAATGGCAGTTTTATACAAGTTATTATTCTAATTCAATAGCTGATTTAATTAATCGAGTTTTGATTGAAAAGATTGATTCTCATCTGTTTTATTAAAAAAACATCTTCAGTCTGAATACTGCAAAAATAAACTGCTGGCTAAATTAGTAGCTTAAAGCTGAAATCAACTTGAGATGTTTCTGCTTTTACTAATTTAAGCTGTGAAACTAAATGTGAAAACTTATAATACAGTAAAAATGGCACGGAGGATTAAAATGAAGGTTTAGTTATTATATGTGTACACAGTCAGCTGCATAAAAAATACACAAAGATTTTTTAAAAACTTTATTTGGTCGTTAAACATCCAGCAACCCACATTGCATTAGAAGAATTATGAAAATCAAACATGAACCAATCAGCACATTATCCCAGTGATTCTCTGAGGTTTGAATAAATCAGTAAAATCACAGTAAAGAGCCTGAAGTTCTCTAGAAAACTCAAAACATGAAATATGGAGTTAAAAAAGTAAAAACCAAAACAAACAGAGAAATTAAAGCTGAGAATCAATGATGACGTAAAACTTCAAGATTTAGTTTTTACAATGAACATAAAATATATAAAATCTTTTTTTTTCCAGGTTCCACATGTTCCTGAAAACTGCTCTAAGATCAGAGTTTCTGTAGGACATCCAGTTCTAA
Organism: Xiphophorus hellerii; assembly: GCF_003331165.1. Classification (NCBI taxonomy): domain Eukaryota; kingdom Metazoa; phylum Chordata; class Actinopteri; order Cyprinodontiformes; family Poeciliidae; genus Xiphophorus; species Xiphophorus hellerii. The sequence goes on along the minus strand of NC_045695.1, from coordinate 13,505,953 downwards.
ACTGGTTAAACTGGTTTCTGTGATGGAAGCTGAAGTTTCTCTGCAGTTTCCAGTAAAGCATCTTTTTATCTGTGGAGCTTTGAGGAACATTTTCATGTCAGCAGAAGGAAGAAGCAGCAGAGAAAAGAGGTTTGAAGTGTCTTTCATGGCTTCAAAGCTGAACTGAAAATGATTCCCATGTTTCCATTCTCAGACCATTTCTGGTTCCAGGATGAAAATGAATCAGAGAGAAAAAAGATCAACTTTCCAGTTGAATCCAGTTCAGATCAAAACTCCATGAAGCCTCTAAATGGAGCCCAGTTTGAATTGGATCTTTATTGATCCAAAGAGACAAACAATATCAGACACTAAATGACAGACATGAGAAAATAAACAGGAGGAAAACCTTGGAGGTCAGAGGTCATCATCATGATCCAGTCAGAGTCTTTTTAGACTCAAACTGCTGCAGCTTCAACCTCTGAGGATCAGCAGGACACTGAGACCATTCTCTACTTCACAGAGGCCAGAACCTGCAGAGAGAAGAAGGAAGGAGAGAGCAGATCAGTGAGTGTTTCCAGCCTCTCTCCAGCAGCAGTCAGTGACGCAGCACATCCACTAGATGGTTTCCAGGCTGCAGTCAGACTGATCTCAGAGCTGTGACCAAGATGAACCTGATCAGTTGTTTCCTGTTGAACTGAGAGAACAAACAGATCTGAGATCAGATCTGCTGCTGCCACAGTTTGATGGATGAGGACCACTGTCTCTAGACATGTTGGACGGCTGGACGCTGGAGTCCAGCTGGACTTCCTGGAGACATGGACACAGCAACAACACTCATCTTCACACCAACACAAACACAGGAACACAGCAAGCTGCTGCTCCTCTGATTGGCTGATTGCTGTCTCTGTGTCCAATCAGGAAGCCTGAACCATTCTCCTCCCACTGAGAAGCTGCAGCTTTACTGGGAACACTGGATCTTTGCTTTGATGCTAACTGGGTTTAGTTCAATATGCTGACAGGAGCTGGACTCACTACAAACATTTACTTACTTTAAAGTCTTTACAAGATTCTTCAGCTGCTGAACATCTGAATCCTTCAGGTTGTTTCCTCTCAGGTCCAGTTTTGTCAGACGGGTCGGGTTGGACTTCAGAGTTGAGGCCAAATAATCACAGCTGGTCTTTGACAAACTGCAGTCCTTCAATCTGAATAAAGAATAAAAGATGTGAGCTGAAGCCAACAGGATGCAGGTTAAAACTGAAATATGAACAAATAAATAATAAAAATGTAGAAAATTAATTTCCCTGAATGTAAAAGAAACATGATGAACTGATTCTAACATCTGATCCAGTCAAACTGGTTTAAAGAGTCCAAACCAGCAGAACCAGAACATTTGATCAATAAAGAAACTCAAAGTTTTCTATCAGCCTGGATGAGTTGAGCTATTTCTGCTGGTTCCTGATCATCAGCTGGAGACCCGACTTGGTAACTGGATCAGAACCACTCAGTTTGTTCATTAATGGCCTTGGGTTCTTATTAAAGCTGCTGAAAGCCAATGGAGGCCATTATTTCCTAAGGAGACGTGACCTGATGAAGCATCATCACAGAGACGAGGCTCCAACCGACTGACAGCTGTCAGACTGAAGAGGACGGTTCCTCTCTGACCCGGCCCAACAGAACCACAGCTTCAGGACAAAGCTGAGGAACCTGCTGCTGCTGCAAACCTCACTTTCATTCATTTCATCTAGATTTGCTTTTCTACAATCAGTCATTTCTTAGATTTGGTCATTAATGATGATTTGAACTTGTCAGTGTTTGTGGCTCGACTCTGGAGGAACAACATTTCATTCTGGATGTAAAGATGAGAATCAGAAATGAGAAATAAAACAATCTGAATCTTTACCAAACCAAACTGAAACATCTCCATCATTAATTTACATCATTTGAATTATTTTACTCATTTTGTTCATCAGTAAAAAACATTTTAAAGTAAAAAACTGAAAAACAAAGTTCAATAATCTCAAAGTCTGAAATAAGAAAAAAAATAATATATAAGGTAAAAAGTTTTAGAGATTTTATTCTGACATTTATACAGGTTGTTTTAAAATAAAATATATTAGAATAAAAGCATTAATTAAACTAATGTTTAAAGTATAAATGAATGATTTTATTGTATAAATAAAGAAAACAAACCTCATAATCTTCACTTTACTGACTGAACTCTCCAGGATCTCAACCAGAGGCTTCAGATCAGAGTCTCCACCTTCATTTATGTCGATCTGATTTATTTCCAGTTCAGTCAGATCTGGGTTGGACTTCAGAGCCGAGGCCAAAACTTCACATTCATCCTTTTGGAAAAACCAGCCACCAAGTCTGTGATTAGAGAAGAAATAAATTCAGTTCTAATGAAATCAATCTGGATCATAAACAGACTAAAATATGATAACAGTGATGTCATCATCTGATCAACATCTGATCTTCAATTTACTGAGTTTGACCCCACAGAGAATCTGTGCAGTTCCTGGTTAAAGTCCAGGTTCTGGTTCTGGTCCAGAACAGAAGAAATTAATTTGATTTATGATCAATTATATATAATTATTCACAGAAATATCAATAATTATATAATTACATACATCAATGTCTCCAGTCTGCAGCCTTCAGTCTGTAGAAAACCACAGAGCTCCTTCACTCCAGAATCTTCCAGGTTGGTTCCGCTCAGGTCCAGTTCTGTCAGATGGGTCGGGTTGGACCTCAGAGCTGAGAACAGAGAAGTCCTGCTGGTCTCTGACAAACTGCAGCCCATCAATCTGAATAAAGAATAAAAGATGTGAGCTGAAGCCAACAGGATGCAGGTTAAAACTGAAACATGAACAAATAAATAAGAAAAATGTAGAAAATTAATTTCCCTGAATGTAAAAGAAACATGATGAACTGATTCTAACATCTGATCCAGTCAAACTGGTTTAAAGAGTCCAAACCAGCAGAACCAGAACATTTGATCAATAAAGAAACTCAAAGTTTTCTATCAGCCTGGATGAGTTGAGCTATTTCTGCTGGTTCCTGATCATCAGCTGGAGACCCGACTTGGTAACTGGATCAGAACCACTCAGTTTGTTCATTAATGGCCTTGGGTTCTTATTAAAGCTGCTGAAAGCCAATGGAGGCCATTATTTCCTAAGGAGACGTGACCTGATGAAGCATCATCACAGAGACGAGGCTCCAACCGACTGACAGCTGTCAGACTGAAGAGGACGGTTCCTCTCTGACCCGGCCCAACAGAACCACAGCTTCAGGACAAAGCTGAGGAACCTGCTGCTGCTGCAAACCTCACTTTCATTCATTTCATCTAGATTTGCTTTTCTACAATCAGTCATTTCTTAGATTTGGTCATTAATGATGATTTGAACTTGTCAGTGTTTGTGGCTCGACTCTGGAGGAACAACATTTCATTCTGGATGTAAAGATGAGAATCAGAAATGAGAAATAAAACAATCTGAATCTTTACCAAACCAAACTGAAACATCTCCATCATTAATTTACATCATTTGAATTATTTTACTCATTTTGTTCATCAGTTAAAAACATTTTAAAGTAAAAAACTGAAAAACAAAGTTCAATAATCTCAAAGTCTGAAATAAGAAAAAAATAATATATAAGGTAAAAAGTTTTAGAGATTTTATTCTGACATTTAAACAGCTTGTTTTAAAATAAAATATATTAGAATAAAATCATTAATTAAACTAATGTTTAAAGTATAAATGAATGATTTTATTGTATAAATAAAGAAAACAAACCTCAGATTCTTCACTTTACTGACTGAACTCTCCAGGATCTCAACCAGACGCTTCAGATCAGAGTCTCCACTTTTATTTATGTTGATCTCATTTATTTCCAGTTCAGTCAGATCTGGGTTGGACTTCAGAGCCGAGGCCAAAACTTCACATTCAGCCTTTCGGAGCGAACAGCCACCAAGTCTGTGATTAGAGAAGAAATAAATTCAGTTCTAATGAAATCAATCTGGATCATAAACAGACTAAAATATGATAACAGTGATGTCATCATCTGATCAACATCTGATCTTCAATTTACTGAGTTTGACCCCACAGAGAATCTGTGCAGTTCCTGGTTAAAGTCCAGGTTCTGGTTCTGGTTCTGGTCCAGGCTTCATGTCCTCAGACCTTCAGCTGCAGTCAGATGTTGAAGATCTTCTATCATCTGTGAAGGAAAGTTCAGTTTTCTCTGCAGCATCTGATGGAGCTGCAGCATCAGAGCCTCAAAGGAGCTGAAGCAGCTGATGAAGAGGCTGACTGAGCTGATGAAGGAAACTACTGGAGATGATGGAGAGGAGGAGGAACTGCTCACAGCTCGGACTTGGACTAGACCAGTGTTTCTCAATTTCTGCCCTGCATGTTTTAGGTGTTTCCCTTCTGCTACACACCTGGATTGAATCTATGGGTGATCAACAGGTTTCTGCAGCACTTGATGGTCATGCAATCATTTGAATCAGCTGTTCTGGAATAGAGGCACTGATAGGCTTATTTTAATTCCTATCTAGCAAAGATTCAAACCAGAGGCATAATTGTCTTTTCTGCAGAAAGGAGAATTGAAAACAGACGCGACGAATCACTGTAAAACACTGTCTGGGATCAACTCTGCCAGATCTTTCTCTGCATTTGGCTTTATTAGAAAATACAAGGAAGGAGGTTGGGCCTTCTCACATAGTCACACAAAGAATTTGACCAATGACCTTTTTCTACAGGGTGCTCTGGAACCTTCTGTGGACATGCCCTTACAAGGGCATGTGGCTGACCACAAGTAATCAGTTACACATGGAGCTGATAACACAGGAATGTGCAAAGTCTCTAGCCTCCAGACAAACATCCTAAAAATGGTTAATAGTGTTTCACAGAAGAAAAGGAGTCACGTAAACATCAAACAAAATAATAATATGAAAACATAACCTTTCAAATAAACTCACAAGTAAATGAACTTAGATAATTATTCTAACAGGCACATCTAAAACATGCAGAGCAGGGGGGCCTGAGGACTGGAATTCAGAAGCACTGGACTAGACCGTGTGGCTCAGAGGAACAAAGGTTTGGATGTTAGAAGAAATTGTTGCTAAACTCTTAAAGAGCTGAAGACCAAAACAGAGCGTTTGGGTCCAGCAGCATTTTTCATGGTGAAGCAGTGAAAGTTCTCCAGTAACTAGAAGAGGCTGGGATGTCTAAAGAGTTGAAGCTCATGTCTCTCCAGGTCTTCATGGCTAACAGCTTCAACAAAAGCTGCAGATGAAGAGTTGATGAGGAAAATGGTTCCAGCTCTGGAAGCAGAGTTCTCAGAGCTTTGGGAGGATCTGACAGAAACTAGGACTTTTTCTGGAGCCAGACAACAATCACCACATTTTGCTCTCATTTACAAACTCAGAGGAAACTAGTGGGAGGAGGAAAAGTTGGTTCACTAAGTTTCTAACTGGTTTCCATGACAACAGCAGCAATTATTGGGGTTATTTTAAAGTGTCCATCAAACCTAAACAGTGATTTTATAATTTAAAAAAGACAAAGATCCTAAAAGGAGTAGCGGCTCAATGAGTGAAGAGGAGTTTAAAGTGTAAAAGTCTCTCTGGCTGATTGGATCTTTCAGACAAAATAGATTTTTTTCTAGAGTTCAGGGTTTTCTATTCATTTAAACATGAAAACTGACAAAAAGATAAATATTTTTTAAAATTCCTCTCCTTGGGCTGCCACCTTATCGTGGTGGAGGGGTTTGAGCCATGTTGTCTGGGGCTTCATGCCCCTGGTAGGGTCACCCAAGGCAGACAGGTCCTAGGTGAGGGACCAGACAAAGCGCAGCCCGAAGACCCCAATGACGGATAAAAACATTGGACTTGGCGTTCCCTTGCCCGGACGCGAGTCACCGGGGCCCCACTCTGGAGCCAGGCCTGGAGGGGGGGCACAATGGCGAGCGTCTGGTGGCAGGGCTTTTACCCATGGAGCCCGGCCGGGCTCAGCCCGAAGAGGAAGCATGGGTCCCCCCTCCCATGGGCCCACCACCTGTGAGAGGGGCCAAAGGGGTCGGGTGCAGTGTGGGATGGGTGGCGGCAGAGGGAGGGGACCCTGGCAGTCCGATCCTCGGTTGCAGAAGCTGGCTCTTGGGACGTGGAATGTCACCTCTCTGGTGGGGAAGGAGCCGGAGCTAGTGTGTGAGGTCGAGAGGTTCCGGCTAGAAATAGTGGGTCTCACCTCGACGCATGGCTCTGGTTCTGGAACCACCCTCCTTGAGAGGGGCTGGACATACTTCCACTCTGGAGTTGCCCAAGGTGAGAGGCGTCGGGCAGGAGTGGGCATACTTGTTGCTCCCCATCTCGGCGCCTGTACGCTGGGGTTTACCCCGGTGAACGAGAGGGTAGCCTCCCTCCGCCTACGGGTGGGGGGACGGGTCCTGACTGTAGTTTGTGCTTACGGGCCGAACGACAGTTCAGATTACCCACCCTTTTTGGAGTCCTTAGAGGGGGTACTGGAGAGTGCTCCTCCTGGGGACTCCCTTGTTCTGCTGGGGGACTTCAACGCTCACGTGGGCAATGACAGTGAGACCTGGAGGGGCGTGGTTGGGAGGAACGGCCCCCCCGATCTGAACTCGAATGGTGTTCTGTTGTTGGACTTCTGTGCTCGTCATGGATTGTCCATATCGAACACCATGTTCAGGCATAAGGGTGTTCATATGTGCACTTGGCACCAAGGCACCCTAGGCCGCAGTTCGATGATCGACTTTGTCATTGTTTCATCGGATCTGCGGTCGCATGTCTTGGACACTCGGGTGAAGAGAGGTGCGGAGCTGGCCACTGACCACTACCTGGTGGTGAGTTGGCTCCGGTGGTGGGGGAGGAAGCCGGTCAGACCTGGCAGGCCCAAACGTTTTGTGAGGGTCTGCTGGGAACGTCTGGCGGAATCCCCTGTGAGATGGAGCTTTTACTCCCATCTCCGGCAAAACTTCGAACACGTCCCGGGGGAGGTGGGGGACATGGAGTCTGAGTGGACCGTGTTCCGTGCCTCCATTGTCGAGGCGGCCGGTCGGAGCTGTGGCCGCAAGGTTGTCGGTGCCTGTCGCGGCGGCAACCCTCAAACCCGTTGGTGGACACCTTCGGTGAGGGATGCCGTCAGGCTGAAGAAGGAGTCCTATCGGGCCTTTTTGGCCTGTGGGACTCCGGAAGCAGCTGATGGGTACCGGCAGGCGAAGCGGCATGCGGCTCGGGTGGTTGCTGAGGCAAAAACTCGGGCGTGGGAGGAGTTTGGAGAGGCCATGGAGAAAGACTTCCGTACGGCTTCGAAGTGATTCTGGTCCACCATCCGGCGTCTCAGGGGGGGAAGCAGTACGGCACCAACACTGTTTATAGTGGGGATGATGTGCTGCTGACCTCTACTCGGGACGTTGTGGGCCGGTGGGCAGAATACTTCGAAGACCTCCTCAATCCCACCAACATGCCTTCTATTGAAGAAGCTGAGCCTGGGGACTCTGGGTTGGGCTCTCCAATCTCTGGGGACGAGGTCGCCGAGGTGGTTGAGAAGCTCCTCGGTGGCAAGGCTCTGGGGGTGGATGAGATCCGCCCGGAGTTCCTTAAGGCTCTGGATGTTGTAGGGTTGTGTTGGCTGACACGACTCTGCAATATTGCATGGACATCGGGGGCAGTTCCCCTGGATTGGCAGACGGGGGTGGTGGTCCCCCTGTTCAAAAAGGGGGACCGGAGGGTGTGCTCCAAATATAGAGGGGTCACACTCTTAAGCCTCCCTGGCAAGGTCTATTCAGGGGTCCTGGAGAGGAGGGTCCGTCGGATAGTCGAACCTCGGATTCAGGAAGAGCAGTGGGGTTTCGTCCTGGTCGTGGAACACTGGACCAGCTCTACACCCTCAGCCAAGGTGTTGAGGGGATCCGATTTGGTGGCCTTAGGATCTCGTCTCTGCTTTTTGCAGATGATGTGGTCCTACTGGCCTCATCAGGTCATGATCTGCAGCTCTCGCTGGAGCGGTTCGCAGCCGAGTGTGAAGCGGCCGGGATGGGGATCAGTGCCTCCAAATCCAAGGCCATGGTCTTGAGCCGGAAAAGGGTAGAGTGCCTTCTCCGGGTCAAGGGGGGTGTCCTGCCCCAGGTGGAGGAGTTCAAGTATCTCGGGATCTTGTTCACGAATGGGGGAAGAAGGGAGCGGGAGATCGACAGGCGGATTGGCGCAGCGTCTGCCGTCAAGCGGGCGCTGTACCGGTCCGTCGTGGTGAAGAGAGAGCTGAGCCAAAAAGCGAAGCTCTCGATTTACCGGTCGATCTACGTTCCCACCCTCATCTATGGTCATGAGCTTTGGGTCATGACCGAAAGAACGAGATTGCGGATACAAGCGGCCGAAATGGGTTTTCTCCGTAGGGTGGCTGGGCTCTCTCTCAGAGATAGGGTGAGAAGCTCAGTCGTCCGGGAGGGACTCAGAGTAGAGCCGCTGCTCCTTCACATCGAGAGGAGCCAGTTGAGGTGGATCGGGCATCTGGTCAGGATGCCTCCTGGACGCCTCCCTGGTGAGGTGTTCCGGGCACGTCCCACCGGGAGGAGGCCCCGGGGAAGACCCAGGACACGCTGGAGGGACTATGTCTCTCGGCTGGTCTGGGAACGCCTTGGGATTCCCCCGGAAGAGCTAGAAGAAGTGGCCGGGGAGAGGGAAGTCTTGGCCTCCCTTCTGAAGCTGCTACCCCTGCGACCCGACCTCAGATAAGCGGAAGAAGATGGATGGATGGATGGATTTTTAAAATGATCAAAATGTTTAAAACCAGAAGCTGCAGCTGTCCTGGATGAGCTGAATGTTTAGATGGTTGAATGGCTGAAATAGTCCAGAGGATGAAGGAAGAAGTTAAAGACCAAAAACATCCAGAAGCAACTTGAAGAAGAAGAAGAAACAGGAGGACAATAGAGCTGAATCAGCATTCACACAATGAAAACATCTGGACTCACCGAGCCTTTCTGCAGTTCCTCACAGCTGGAACCAGTCTCTGTCGTCCATAATGTGATGTGTTGTACTTCTCCAGGTCCAACTCATCCAGAACCTCTGACACCTGCAGCATGAAGGCCAGAGCTGAACAGTCAGTCTCTGAGAGCTGCTTCCCTGAATCCAGCAGCCGTTGGATCTCCTGATAAAATGAGACGTCGTTCATCTCCACCAGACAGTAGAAGATGTTGATGTTTCTGTCAGTAGAGATATCATCAGTGTTCATCTCCTTCAGGTTGGTGATGATTCTCTGGATGGTTTCTGGACTGTTCTCTGTCTGACCCAGCAGATCTTCTAAGAGTCTCTGGTTGGACTCCACAGTGAGACCATGAAGGAAGCGGACAAACAGGTCCAGGTGGCCATTTTTACTGCTGAGGGATTTCTCCATGACTTTCTTCATGAACTCATCTAGAGATGTTTCTCTGTATTTTTCTCCCAGGAACGTCTTGATCACCTCTGACTTCCTGCTGGTGAAACAGTGGAGCATGTAGACTGCAGCCAGAAACTCCTGGATGCTCAGATGAACAAAGGAGTAGACGGAGATGTCGAACGTCCCTCTCTCTCTTTTAAATATTTCAGTGAACACTCCTGAGAACAACGCAGCATCTTTGATGTTGATGCCGCACTTTTTGAGCTCTTCGTCATAGAAGATCAGGTTTCCCTCCAGCAGCTGCTCAAAAGCCAGTTTTCCTAGAGACTCAATCAGCTTCTTGTTCTCTGGACTCCAGATAGATCTTGTCTTTTTTCCTTCATCATACTTTTCCTTCTTGATTGCCAAGTTAACCTCCAGGAATGCTATGTACATCTCAGTCAGAGTCTTTGGCAGTTTTTCTCCCTCTCTGGTCTTCATCACATCCTCCAGAACTTTAGCAGTGATCCAGCAGAAAACTGGGATGTGACACATGATGTGGAGACTTTTTGATTTCTGGATGTGGGAGATGATCCTGCTGGCCTTCTCTTCATCATCTCTGAATCTCTTCCTGAAGTACTCCTCCTTCTGGGGGTCAGTGAACCCTCTGACCTCTGTTGCCATGTCAACAAACGTTGCTGGGATCTGATTGGCTGCTGCAGGTCGTGTGGTTATCCAGAGGAGAGCAGAGGGAAGCAGTTTCCTCCTGATGAGGTTTGTCACCAGAACATCCACTGAGCTGGACTCTGTAACATCAGTCAGGATCGGATTGTTGTTGAAATCCAGAGTAAATCGACTTTCATCCAGACCATCAAAGATGAACAGAACCTGGAACGTTTTAAAGCTGCTGATTTCTTTGGTTTTAGAAAATAATTTATGAATCAGTCCTAATAAGCTGAACCTTTCTTCTTTCAACATATTCAGCTCTCTGAAAGTGAATGGAAATATGAAATCAATGTTCTGGTTGGTTTTGCCTTCAGCCCAGTCCAGAGTGAACTTCTGTGTTAACAGTGTTTTCCCAATGCCAGCCACTCCCATGGTCATCACTGTTCTGATTGGTTGACCTCTTCCAGGTGGGACTTTAAAGATGTTTTCTCTTCTGATTGTTTCTTGTTTCCTGGATGCTGTTTCAATGTGTCTGACCTCATGTTCCTGGTTGACCTCTCTAGTTTTCCCCTCTGTGATGTGGAGCTCTGTGTAGATCTGGTTCAGAACGGTTTGATTTCCAGGTTCAGCGACGCCTTCAGAGAGACTCTGGAACTTCTTCTTCAGAGACGCTTTATGGTCACTCTGACACCGAATATCAAAATCTGAATAAAGAGACAAAGACAGGAGAGGAGACACTTCAGCTGAACATAAGGAAAACAATAATTTTTTGATATTCTCAGAGACAATTTGTGCATCAGCTTTAATGGATGAGAAAAAAGTAAATCAATAAATAAAAAGCCCAAATTTTATAAAAACTCTGCATGGTAAGAAGAACGAAAGTCACGACTGTAACTACGGTTCGATGAATCCCAGATGACCGCCAGAGGCGGTGCTTAAAGCACTGAATGATCTCACCTGAGTGAAGTTGGCACCCCCACCTTCTTCAAATCAGACAAAATTGGTGTCAATCAACTCGGCTACGTTTGTGCTGGTTTGTGCAGCAAAGATTTTCATTTGTGCTCCTATCATTCTAAAGATATAAAGAAAAATGTTCTCCAGGGGTATTTAAAATATATATATATATATTAAATATTTTATGTTTTTGTATAGCAAAAATTGTCATTTGTACTGCTATCATTTTGTAAGTTGCTAACCTATGAATATGAATACTTTAATTTTAACCTGGAAGAAATTCAATTCAAACTTGGTCTTATTTCGAATGAACAGGTTGCTACAATGCCTCCCAAAACAATCTTGGTGACCTGTATCTTAGCTTCTGATCACTAGAGGGTGCTATTAGACAAACTGTACTTTTTAAATACAAAAAATAAGAAAATAACCAAGCATGTGCTTGGCATGTACTCAGCCCTTTTGAGGTCAATGTTATGATCAACAGCAACACTTCTTTTCAATACTTCATAGCAGTGCATCAAGGTAAGTTTGTCCACTTGCACCTGCAGTATGCAAGATTCATAAAAGGAATGTATTTTTACATATTTTCCAAAATTGTTACTGTTTCAGTACAGTATGATATAAGACAGCTCATCTGTGCCAAAAATATATATATACATATATTCAGGCTTCTCCTCCAACCTATGCTATTGCAATCTGCAGAAATGCCCCCTCAACAAACCCTCAGAGCCAGGAGATTGTCTCAACGCTGTGATAATGGCAGAAAAACAATGTACTGACAATAGATTTTCTGCAGTCATCAGTGGCTATGCTAAGTAGCCAGAGCTGTCATGACATGCAATGCTATTGGGAGAAGGCTCTAAAATAGCAAAGAGTAATGTGGTTTGCATAGACATTTTGGATGTCAAGCAGAAAAAAGTCCCCAGGTGTTGCACATGGAACCTCTACATGCCTTAGTAGTGTGAGTTTTGCTATACAAAAACATAAAATATTTAATATATATATATTTTAAATACCCCTGGAGAACATTTTTCTTTATATCTTTAGAATGATAGGAGCACAAATGAAAATCTTGTGGCCCAAGATTTTCATTTGGCCCAGTTAACCCTGCAAAACCCAGCAAAGGTATTTGGGGATGACCAAGAGGCTGCTGCACATATAGCCTCCAGAGTGACCCCAGACACCCAGCATCTCACGCTCACAGGACTCGGTCAGGTCGAGCTGAAATCGCCACTCTTGACCCGTAAACCGACGAGCGAATAGGCCAGGAAACACGGCTGCACAATGTAACAAAAGCAAACCTGAAGCAGCTACGATAATAAATAAAGACAAGCCAGATATGGAGGCACAATATAAGAAAAAGCAAACCCAAAAACGGAAATTAATTGAAACCTTCAATTCATCCATGTGCTGAAGATGTTTGATCATCAATCTGCAGGCTCTCTGTTCTTCTTCATCACAGCATCTATTTTGTTGCAGTCCTTGTCTGCTCTGGTTTGGTTCTTCTCAAGTTTACCTTCTATCTCTGAATGTTTAAAGACGCGATCTGATAGAAGGTCATCAAGGAGCTGTTAACTCTCAATATTATTGGTGAATATTGTGATGAAAATATTGACTGATTAACAAACATTTTCATCACTTTTTTTCTCCTTTCTTTATCATCACCAGCACAGAAGTTCCAGTTACACCAGCTGAAATAATTGATCACTAAAAGACTTTTAAACCTTAAATTTCCAAATCTCAACTAAAGACGTGGATCTGGTCCAACAGAGACGACAGGAGGCTCTGATTGGAGGAGTTCAGTCTCACCTGGAGAACAGCTGCTCTGATTGGCTGTCGGCCGTTCAGCTCCTGTTCTGGGTCTTTCTTCACACTCACAGCTCCTGTAAAGACATTTCTTCATCAGTGAAATATTTCACTAGCAACAGGCTGGAGCTGAACATGTTCATGAAGGTCCACCACAAACTAGAGACCAGAACTGGGTCAGAACAGAACCTGAGATCATTGATGATCTCTGGTGTGAAGTTCTTCATTGTATCATATCTGGTATCATGACTGATACCAGTGTTCCCAGTCTGAAAGCTCCAGTGCTTCACTGGGTTTAGAGACAATCTGAGTCGTTGCTCCTCACATTGTTGGTTGTTTTTGTTTTCATGCAACATTTTCATCATTGATTCATTCAGACTTTCATTCAAACTCTGATTTACTGACCAACATCCTTCATGACTAACTTTAAATTAATATCTCAGAAAATTAAGTTACTGTTTATTAAAACACTGAAGATCAACCAGTTAATATCTTTTATTTTATCTCTATAGATTCACATGAATCAGTTAGAAAATGGTTTCTTACTTTCTGTCTGATGGTTCAGGTTCATTACTGAACACTGGAGGATGATCTTTGGACAAGTCGCTCCTCATAGATGGACTGATGGGTCCTGGAGGTTCTGCTCTGTCCTGATCTTTCATCTTCTGGCCTTTTGGAGAGAGAAACCAGAACCAGTCAGTCCAGTGATCCGGTTCCAGTAACTGTCCTGTGAAGCAGAAAGCTGGTTCCCATCATGTGTTCAGAGGATCAGAGTGAATCATTTGAATGAATGAGTGAACATTTCCTATGAACTAGTGAACTTATTTAGCTCCCAGTGGACTTGAACGCATCATGACTCTATTGTAGCTCTGTATGGAGGGAGTCAGTGAGCAGAAGGTTCTGAGGGAGCAGCAGCTCAGGTCGGGTCCACAGCTCTCCTCCAGACAGAACCGGGTCCAGCTGGGATCTCAGCAACATGTCAGCCTCTGTGTGCAGCTCAGCAGGATTTCCTCTCAGCTCAAGAGACACAAAGCAGCTTTCAGGGACCACAGCATCCAGCTGAGGTACCAGCTGGACCCACTGCAAGGAATCATGGGTAAACAGCTGCTTCAATAGGGGGATGAAGCCCCCAAACACTCAGCGAGGCCTGAAACATATTTAGTCTATTGATCTGATTGAACTTCAAGATAAAGAGACACATTAATGCAACTCTTTTAGTTAGAAACTAGTTTGTTACAACTGATTTAAAATGTTTGTGAAATTATTTATTTTATTATTATTGCTCCATTTAAAAGTTTTGTTATTTTTAGGGCTGAACCGACTGCAGTTTTCTGGCTGATCGATTCCGATTTTGCAGATACTGATTGCTAAACACAGCAACCTTTCAGGTAAGAGTCAGTCTGGATCTGGATGCATTTTTCCAGCAGAGCTTTGAGAGACAAAGAGTTTCTTCCTGCTGAAAGGAGCAACAAGAGGAAAACCTGGAAAAAGACCAAACTCAGTGAGGAGGAAGAGAGGAAATCTGTGGACGGCTTAAAGCCGGTTCTGATCCACAGACAAGAGAAACATCAGTTTCTGCTGAACCCCAGACTGATGAGGGACGGAGTGATGTGATTCACTTCCTGCTGATTTCAACAAGCAGAGAAACTAGTTTACAATGTTTTAGTTCTGCTTTTTAGGTTAAAACACCAGAGAGAGTCGCTGCAGCAAGAACTGATGGACTGTAAAAGTTACATTAAGTTCTCAGTTTATTTAGATTAAATCTGAAAAGTTCATTATTGCTCCACACAAACAGATCAGCTTTAGATGCTGCTGTCATGGTAGATCCATACCACTTTATTCTAAAGTCATGAAGTACAATATTGCAGCTGACCAAAGTGTTGTACAAAAATAAAAACAAACAACAGTAAAGCAACTGTAAGAAAATATAAATAAAAACATCAACAATTCAATCAATTAGGAGCGCAGCATTAAGACAGAGATGTTAGCTCACTCTGGGTTTAAACCCAAAAAGAAAAAATGTGTTTTTAATGAGTTTTAAAAAGTTGTATCATAGAGTTGACCATTCACCAGGTTAACCCTCTGATGCATAACTGGGCCCTTTTTGACCTGGTGAGGTCATCTTTTTGCAATATCTTTGTAATGAAAAGTTTTCATCACTTCATATTCCAGGTATTCCTCAAAAGATATGTTACTGATGTCATGCAATTACAATTTTTGATTTACATTTCATACATTTTAAGAAACAGCATGTTTTATATTACTACCCCTTTCTTCTGTGAGTGGGTCAAAAATGACCCACATTCATTTCCTATGGAATTTAATGGGAATCTTTGTTTCTTACCAACTGTGACTGTCAGGAAAACATGTTGTTGTGAACCGTACACACTGAGTCCTAACTGTCACCCCTGAGTAATAATATTTTACAAAGCAAGAACTTCTACATATAAGTATTATCTTTATTTTTACCTCACAAATGTGTGTATGTGTGTCAATCATCAGTACTGTGACAGTGTTATTGTCACAAATCAACCTATTAGTTAAGTGAAATTGTGAAATGCTCTCACAATAAAGCATTTCATTTAACCTGTGACTAATTTCTTTCTACATCAGGCATTTAACAAAGTAAACAGGAGAGCCGAGCGACCCAAGCTGCGGCGGGTTCATCGGTTAGAAAGGCTCCAGAGAGCCGAGAGAAACCCCCGCGACCTGAATGGATGGAAACAACTTAATAAAAATTATTTATAAATGTCAAAAGTTTCCCAAGAGACATTTCACTATTGCTGCATCGTTTCTGCCAGCAGATCTGATTAGAAACTTGGATTTTTCTAATGGCAGCAACAATAAGATACACATGAAGCCTGTTTATGTTGTTTTACAATTTGGATTAAAATTAATGTTTCTACAACTGATGTAAATATTTTATCCATCAATTCCCCCAAAAAAACTTTTTACATATTGAATTTATTACAGCAGCGTCACAAAAAAGGTTGAACTTAGTTTATAACATGAATAAAATTAAGCTGCATTTTAACATGTTATATGCAGCAAAAAGTGATCAGTTAAACTTTGGCTCATCAAAGTGAATTTATGATTTAGCAAGGAAATAATAATGTGTCCACATATTAACAGGTTGGTAAGAATGGTTTCTTCCCTTCATAACTTTAGTCATTATTTGAAAACATTTTGTGTGGAATAAGGTTATGTTTGTCTGATTTTAGTTTTATCATCTGAAACATTTAAGAATTATAAAATACAAAATGTATAACAAGAGCAGCAACATGATATCTAACCGCCTCATGATCTTACAGAGCTGAAGTTGGCTTCAGATTGAGCTTCCAATTCAGGAAATGGTAAAGGGCCTTTACCCATTAGGGCCACCTACTGGTTGAGCATTTTCAATCTGCTTGAGTTTAAAAGCTGAAATACTTGCACTCTTAAAATATGGGCTACATTTTTCTACACTAATAGCAGAAAACTTTAAACTATAGATTGTGATTAGTGAAAATTTGGCCATAAATCCAGGAACCAAAACCTCCACAGTAACCTCCCTTTGTTTTAACAGAGATCAGAGTAACTTTGTTCACCACAGAACCAGAAACAATCATTATCAACACATTCATGGCTGCTGACACCAAACCATGTAAACAGAGCTGCAGGGACAGGAAGTTAGTCTGGAACAAAAGTCTGACAGAGAATCAAACAGTTCTGACTCTTTTCTCTTCATAGAGAGAAAAACTCACTGAGCTGCAGTGAAGTTTCAATAAAAAGTTATTTTACCTTCAACTCGTAGAGAGACTTGATTTAATTCGCTCGTTCTTCAGAGTTTCTCTTCTCTTCCTGCTACCTGTGAAACATGAGCCCCTCCCTCAAGTACACCTCATTTACAGGAAGTCACCTGAGTTTCTCTACCATGATGCGTTCAATGACATTCAGTAACATTCACAGACATAACTAGCTTCATAAACATCATGCTGTTTATCCATAGGGTGATATTTTCTAGAGTGTTGCTGCAGCAAAACAAGGAAACAAAACAAGGAAACACGTCTCTTTGAAACTGGTTCAGAACTTCAGGACAAAGGAGAAATCTACAAACGGTTTATTTTAAAGGCCTCTGATTGGTCGCCTCTAGTGATGTCATCAGAGGAAGGTTGTTGTTCTGCAGGAGACAAAGTGTCTAAAGAGATTCTCCAGAAAGTTCTGGCTGCTGCTGCAAAGAATCAGATCAACTGGGAATAAAGTTGGAATTTCAGTTTTCAGCTTTTCTTCAGCAGCTGAACCAGAATCTGCAGTTTCATCCTGGAAACCAGATTTTTCCTGATTCAGCTCAATTCTTCCTCTAAAACCAGATGTGATGTGTCTCTCTGAGGTATATATACATATATATACACATATATATATATATATATATGTAACTTAATTGAACAAATTTATTCAGTTAAAAGATAATTTATTCACAGCAAAGTTAGTTTTTCAGTAAAAGTCTCTACTTACTATAAAAGATTGGTTATAAAAAGACAAATATTTAACATTTTCTATTGTAAATTTCTACAAATAAATTGTTTGCATCTGCCCTTGTGATGGACAGGCCATACAACATTATTATTATATGAGTCCCCTGAGTCTTTCTCATTTGGGCCATCAATGAATTTCTAGGAGACAAAATGAAACATTTGGGTTTATTTGACTCCAGAACTTCAACCTCGAGGTAAAGAAAACAAAGGAGTCAGTTAATTAAACCGATAACATCCATTAGAACAATGAGGCAAATCCTTTGTTTTGTGCCTTTGTTACAAGCTCTCATCCATGCTGTTACATTCATTACTTGGTTGGTGTTTTTGTACATTCATGGACAGAAATATGTCGTTTTTCTGTAGTTCAGTGGGACTTTGATCAGGGGATTGTTGGACAAGGTGTTGAAACCTGGAGATAAAATAGTCTAAAGTAGGTTTGGTTCATTTTTCATCAGGATGTTTTAAGAGGTTATGAAGAGCTTTAAAAACCCAACCTACTGCAGAGATGAGATATTATCCCACTTTCTCAGTCAGGAGAACATCTGATTGGCTGGTCAGTGTCCTGCTGGTTCTCTCTTATCTCTACCTGCTGTAGAAATGAACTGATTCATCTAATTCATCTAGGAGGGGTGGAAGTGAGTCATTAAAGAGAGAAATAGGAAAAAACTGCATCATATATGGTATATTTATGATGTAATAGTTAACAATACAGGGTTTATAATTACCTGACTGATATGAAAATGCATATTTCACCAAATGCTAAATAATAAATAACAGCACTTCAAATTGGACCCATATGGTCAGGATAACAATCGGGCCCCAGATGGTATTTACCACAGATTAAGAAACTGACTGTGGGTTTAATGTAGAACAACTCAAATTACATTTATTTGGCCTGAAATATCAGTTCTGCATTCTGGTTTAAACAGCAAAATATTCTTAGAAAAACATGGAGCAGGTTTGTTTCAACTTTAAAAATAAATTTGTTGCATAATTTGGAATATTTCTTCCTACAGTAATCACTGTGTGTGAAGTATCTGGTGTTGGATCATGAAAAACGTCAGTCTCTCCAGAACCAGGAGACTCTTTGTGTCTTGAAAGCCTCTCATCGGTCAGGAAAGGTCCAGAGAGCCGAGAGACACGGAGGGACTCGGAGCAGCAACACTTACCTCTGTTAACAAGTCAACAAGTTATTTCCATCCTGCGGCTCAAAATGGACGCTGTTCTGAAGGAGACCAAAGTTGGTTTCAATTTCTTTTTTCACAGAAAGTCACACTTGTGTTTTCTTCAGCGTCTAGAATCAAAGTTTAATTCATCTGAATAAATATTAACAGTTCAATTTGAGTTTACAGAGTGAAACAAAACTAGAATAAAGATAGAAAACTTTAACTGTTTCTGTTTTGCTGTTAGTGATTTGAAGCTGAGCAGCTTTTTTCATGGATTCAGCAGAAAACCAGCAGAACAAACTATTTTTATCTTTAATGGTGGATTATGAGCGCTCACTGCCCTCTGGTGGTGAACTATCGTAACTACAGGTATTCCTATTCATGTTGACTCAACCAGATCATTTGTTTAACTTAATTTGTTCTCATTTTCACTTTTATCAGTTCAAATAAAATCAACTTAAATTAATGTTGTTAAAGAGCCACTACAGGGTTAATAAATGGAAAAGAAAATTAAACTTACTTCAGAAAAATCTTCTCAAAAAGATAAACTGTCGGTAAATATGAGAATCAAAGCCTGAAAAATATAAACAATGAAAATGTGCTTGTGATAAAATCCAACCCGCTGAGATCAGAGGATTGAGCAGGATGAAAATATCTAATGGAGAAAAACTAAATATAAAAAGTTAAAGTTTAAAAATGTAACTAGTTAATATTACTTAGTTAATTGCATGACTGAATTAATCTGTGAATAAATTTATTAAACATAAAATAATTTGTTGATGCTGTTAATTTAATTTAAATACTTTTATCTGTTTGACATGACTATCTAGGAATAGGAAAATTATATAGTGGTGGTTGAAAACCTCAGCAGTTGAATTTGGTGCTTTTGAATAAACATTTCAGGGAGGAAAAAGAAAAACTAAAACATTATTTAATATGAAAGCTAACAGAGAATATTAACTCGTTTCTGTAGCTCTTAATGTGAAAGTACCTACCGGAAGTGAATATGGTTTGTAAATTCTCTAGCTTATTAGAGAAGCTGTAGTTACCATCTGAGTCCACTAGAGGGCAATAACCGCCCTGCTCTGAGAGAAGTTCAGTTTGCTTCTTCTGCATCAATCTTCTGAATGTTTCCAGGATAATTTAATCGATCATAAATATTCTCCTAACTTCTAACCGCAAAATCAGCGTCTAAACCAGAGTTGTAGAGCTTCGTTTCAGCTCTGATGGAGCCAAAGCTCCTCTGAAGCTGCTGCCAGAGTCTGTTAGCATCGCTAGCTCCGTTAAGAGTCTCTGCGGCTGTTTTCAACTCCGTGGAGCTGCTTCTAGTTCATACTGACCGATAAAACACTGATTGTATGTTAAAGTAGGCAGAAGAGTTGATATTAACATTAAATTATTCATTTTAATAATAATATTTATAATGAGTGATATAAACGTGATCAACTTAGAAGTCAGAAACCAGCTGCAGCTCTACAAACTCACCTCTATATTCAGAGCGGGGAATTTCCGCCCCCTGGTGGCCATAGTGGGAACTACAGTCCTGATAATGCTGCATTATTTACATTTAATATCCACTTCTCCACTTTATATAGAGAAAAACTAACAATCTTCCTCAGTTATATCCACCATTTTCCGACTCAAATATGATTTTGAAATATTTTAAATATCATATTTGATTTTATATTTGTAATAAAGAGTTTTAAATCATAAAAGATAGCTGATGTGTTAAACACTTTACAGGAAGTTTTGTGACTCTAATTTACGGTACTAACATATGCTGACTTAATAAAAGTGAAAATTAAAACAAAAATAAACAAAACCTCCGGCTGAAAAATGTACTTGAAGAATGTCTGTAGTTACGACAGTTCACCACCAGAGGGCAGTAAGAACTCACTCAACCATCATAAAACTGATCAACTTTATATTTTCACGAAACAGTTTCTAATAACTACATTGATTTAATTCTGTAGACAGTAATCTGCAGAATTAGGATTCATACTTTATGTTATTAGAACTGGAGAATCTTTATTAAAATAATTCAAAACGGAAGGTAAATAACAGCTATTTAGAAATAGTAACGGCAGGTGGAAATGTAGTTACCTAAAAAAAAAAGAAAACGTTAAATTTTATTCAGTTAAAATCCTTACAAAAATATTAACTGTGGGTAATTTTGAGAATCAAAGAATGGAAAAACTATAAACATTACGAAAAATATATTTATTAGTGATAAAAGTGAACTAGCTGAGATTTGAGCAGAATAAAACCATCTAAAGGGAAAAAATAAATAAATATTTTTAAAATTAAAAACTCACTGAAACTTTTAAAAATATTTGAGCACTGTAGTAAACAGAAGATTATTTACATTTTTAGGTTTGTTTTTAACAAGTTACTCACTCTGTACTGCCCTCCTGTGGTGACACACTGTAACTACACACTAAAATCATTCAGACGAGCTTAATGATAAAATTGAATAATGATAAAACTTTGATCGATTATTAGTGAACTGAAGAACAGGCGCTGCTGTCCAGCATCAGAGTTTAAATTTGCAGCTGCTGATAATCAGCTTGTATGTAAAACAAGCTGCTGCTGGAGCCTGTTAGCATCGTTAGCATCGTTAGCTCCGCTCAGAGTCTCTGCGGGCTGTTTTCATCTCTGTGGAGCTGCTTCTAGTTCACACTGACAGATAAAACATTGATTTCATGTTAAAGTAGAAAGAAGATTTAAGAAATAAAACAGCAGAAACACGAAGAAAGCAACACGGGCTACATTAGCCAATCAGGAGAGGGAAACTAGCTAGCTGCTAACTTAGCCTTCTGCCCCCTAGTGGACGCAGTATGTAAATACAACCAAAGTAAAGCTAGAGAGCTGATATGTGAATAGCACTTCCTGTGGATTCCTTCAAAGTAAAACACAAGGAACGAAATTCTCCTCTAAGTACATTTTAGCTTGTTAGTTTATTATATTATCAGAAAGCATAAGTGTGTAATTTTCTTAGGATGTGATATAAATTATATAATTGGGCTCTGAAGCAAAATTATCATAATTATTCCGTTTTCCAGAAAAAAATAATATATCATAAAAATTCTCCTGACTCTAAAACGGAAACTCGGCATCTTGGTGAACAAACCAGTTATTTATTTCATCAGGAAACATTATTATGTAATTTATTTAGGATATATAGATGAGTTATCTGTGTGTAAATAACATATCTATATATTAAATCATCTGTCAGTCCTTTAGACAGACCATAATAATATTAGTATTTATAATGAGAAAGATATAAACGTGATCAACTTAACAGAAGTCAGAAACCAGCTGCAGCTCTACAAACTCACCTCTATATTCAGAGCGGGGAATTTCCGCCCTCTGGTGGCCATAGTGGGAACTACAGTCCTGATAATGCTGCATTGTTTACATTTAATATCCACTTAATGTGGAGTTTAGAGAAAAACTAACAGTCTTCCTGAGTCATATTGACAATTTACTGACTCACATATTATTCTGACATTTTTTAATTCACTTTTTGGAGTTATATATGTAATAAAAACAGTTTAAAATCATAAAATAAAGCTGCTGTGTTAAACTCTTACAGGAAGATTTTTCTGGTCAGACTGAATAAAATCCTGCAGTGACTCTTATTTAACGACAGTAATGTAAGCTGACTTGTTCTGAATTAAAATAAAGATAAACATCTGGTTGAACAATTTCCATTGATGATGTAAATAATGAATAAATCCAGAAAGACGGCAGGGTGACCGATGGAGAATGTGCTGATATGTGATGAAAATCGACTGTTTCATCTCATGTAGATCTGAACATATAAACTCATATCCAAGCATCATCATAGGTGGAGTCGTTGGTCCCGTCCGTATTAGCGCTGAATTTTCCTGCTGCCCTGAACACATCTTCAGTAAAACCAGCCTCACTGAGGCCAATAGACCAGCGCTACGTTGCAGGAAAACTCTGAAGCTTCTTGGCTGGTTTTGGCCTCTAAACTGAGACGCTCTCATATGAAGTGAAATGTTGCACATTTAAGGTGCTGGAGATGACCTTTAACCCCTCGCTGTCCCAGGTTTTAGGTAGTGTGGAGGTGAAGAGCCAGACTCCTGATCTGCTGTGAGTGACGTGACGCTCGGTGGAAGTCCTGCATCCTGTTCCATCTTCATGTTGGAGACGTGAGGCTTTGCTTCTCCTGTCTGGGATTTGATGGGAAACGAGTCACAAGATTCAGATGATTTCACAGTCGTCACTTTGACGATGCAAACTCTGGTTCCTCTCAGTGTTTGGTCTGTCAGAACGCTGCTCAGGTTCCTCCTCAAGGTTTTCCTGCTTTTCTTTAAAGTTGTACGACTTTAAATCCACACAAATAAACCAAAGAAAGTCGGTTATTATCTCATCTTCTAATGTAAATTTTTGTCCGTCAACAAAAGCTGGAAAATAAAACTGTTCTACTTGAACAACAGCTGTGCAAACTGATCCATCAGATCTGTGAGCAACATGGAGTTTATCTCTGTTTCATTTCAACTTTGACCTTTTGTTCCTTCCTGTTGCATCAGAAACTTCCCGTCCTTAAAGTGAATCAGACGGTTTGAGTGAAACCAGGTTTCAGGTGGACTGAAGTCGTCTTCACTGTGAACTTCATCAACTTTCTGCTTCACAACAAAACCTTTCAAAGCCAAACACACATCCAAGCAGCTGAGTTACAAATGATCCAAGTTCAAATCTTGTGTTTCTTTTCTCTGGAGGATCTGCTCAGGACGTCTGGATCTGTTCTGAAGTGGATTTAATGCTACAGATCCGGAGGAAGTTTTAGTGTTTGGCTCTGAATCTATAGAGCTGCTATCATGTCTCATTTTAGCTCAAGTTTTTTCACCACAACAGAGTAAAATGACATTTTGCCCCATTAACATGCTCTTTAAAGCTTTTAAAATGAAATTAATACTTCATATTTCTGCTGAATTCAACTCTTGTAACTTGAACTCAGAGTATTTTTCTCTCTTCTGTTCCTGCAGATCATCAAACAGATCAGATGAAAAATAAAACTGAAAATCTTCAACATCCTGATCGACGTCTGGAAACTATTTGAAATAGAAACGTAAAATGTTCTGAGGTCGGTGACCGCCTCGTCCGTCGGCCTGTTGCTACACCTGCATGTGAAACCAGCAGAACCGCTGTCGCCATGGAAACGCTAGGGGGACACCTCGGGTCCAAACATGGAGGAGGCAGCATCATGCTGAGGGGAAGCTGGTCCCAGTTGATGTGAGTCATTTTGATGCTTTTCAAGGTCATAGTGAAAGTAAAAAGCTTCAACATATAAAACATTATTTTAAGATAAATATAGCCTTCTCAAAAATAAAAACACTTTTCACTCTGAAGAATTTTAAAGAACTCATAAAATTAGAATTAGTTTTATTATAATGAAACTATTTTGGATAAAAACCAAATTAAAAACTAAAACTTTTCATAATAATGACAAAAAAGAATCTGAATTTGTAATAAAAACAAAATAAAAAGCCAATAAAAAGAGAAAAGTGTTTTAAAGCCATAAAGTAGAAAGATAAATAAAGCGTACTTCTTGAGGAGGAGTCGGTCCAGCGCTCCGTCTGAGGTCGTCTCCATGGTGACCTTCAGCGTCTCCTTGACCTCTTTGAGCCGAGGGTCTCCGGTCCGACGCCCCGTGGATTTCAGGGGCGTCGGACTGCCACCGCCGGGCCCCCGAGGGCCGCTGGTGTCTGGGTGCTGCAGCAGCAGCCAGAATAAGCTGCGGCGATGAAGGCCTGGAGGAGTCTTCATCACTCTGGGAGGTTTCCATGACAACTGTCAGCAAATCTCAGTTTGTTTTCTGCTAATGTCAAAAAAACACAATTTCACTGTTGCAGTGTTTCCATGAAATAAGAAATGAAATTAAAACCACATGTGAATAATTTATCTCCAGGATTCAGAGGGAACCAGAACAACCTCAGAGATCTTCTCTAATATCCAGCTGAATACCTCAATTTAGGCTTTGATGAGAAGAGAGCTGCTCTTTTCTCATCAAAACCTAAATTGAGGTATTCAGCTGGATAATGTTCAGGTTGGCACCTTAACACTTGCTTGTCAACCTCTCTGGATGTCCACTCAAGGCGTCACAACACCAAATTATTATTCTCTTTGCAGTTGTGAAACGTTTAAAACTTCCCATATTATTTCATTCCTCATAAATCATTTGCTTACTTAAACAAGCCACTCTAAAGAGAAAACTGTTCTCTGAATTTAGAAAACTAAAACTACATCAAAATCTTGCCTTATGCGATGATCATGACTTCTCTACTGTCAGACAGACCACAAAACAATCCTCACTCCCTCCTTGCATGAACTTCCTCTCACCTACTTTTCTTTCCAGCTTTTAGATAATTCATTATTTTTCATTTTGTTTACTAAATCATTTATTTATTTATCTATACTCTGTATCTTCAACATCTTCTTTTTATTTTCTTTCTGTATTTGGTTGCTTAAGAGGAAAGGAGATCAGGCTTTTTCTGTTGTTGCTCCTCTTCTATGGAACAATCTACTTTTCCAAATTAGATCTGCCCACAGCCTGGATCATTTTAAATCGCTTCTTAAAACTCGTTTTTATTCCTTGGCATTTAATTGAACTAGTGTTTTGATACTCTGTTTTTATTCATTTGTGTTATTGTCATTCTTGTGCAGCACTTTGGTGCAGTTTTATGCCTGTTTTTAAAGTGCTATATAAATAAATTTGACATTGCTTTTTTCTTATAACTCCTACCTGAGCTCCTCCCTGCTCTGCTGCCTGATCTGCTTCACTCTTCTTGCTCTCCTGTTTTATCCTAACTTTTCTGATTTCCTTCTTCTCTCTTTTTAGCTCCTCCATCCACTTTTCTAACTCGCCCATTCCTTCACTACTCATCTTTTTTTGATTTGATTTTCGTTTTCTGTCGTACTTCATCCTATAACTCAGTCAGTTTTTTTGAGTGTTTAATTAAGTAATATTTTTCTATCAATTTATTTAAATTCTTTACTGAGTTAGGGTTTTGTCTTTTCATAAACTTCCAGTCCTTACACTGGAGTTTATCTTTCGGTGTTAATTTGCTATTCCCTTTTCCCATTTTGAGCAAATTAGTCAATTTCGTTCCAGTCTTAAAAACACATAGGGTGGACTCTAAAAGACTGGATAAATTCTTAGCAGGACGGTGATCAATCCCCTGTTGTGGTAATTCCCTCTTCAACCTTTTCAGGTGGGAAATTCTTGCCTACATGCATCCACCAGAGGTTCACCGTTTGCACTCCTGCCGTTTGGTATGAGGACAAATACCTAGTGGTATTTAAATTCCTCCAAGTATTCTCACACTCACACACACACTTGGTATTACGGGTTTTTCAGTTTACGCGGACTCCGCCGTCCTTCTGTTACCTATCAGTGCCTAGGATTCATGGGGTTTTACACCCCAAAGACCCTCAATCGTTCGCTCACTTTTTAATTTAAACGCTACTCACTTGTCCCCCCTTCACGGACGTCCCGTCAGCCGTTGGTTTCCAGCAGGCGTATCGGACTCCGGCTTCGAAGGAGCAATTTATCCATCCATCCATCTTCTTCCGCTTATCCAGGGTCAGGTCGCGGGGGTAGCAGCTTCAGAAGGGAGGCCCAGACTTCCCTCTCCCCGGCCACTTCTTCCAGCTCTTCCGGGGGAATCCCGAGGCGTTCCCAGGCCAGCTGAGAGACATAGTCCCTCCAGCGTGTCCTGGGTCTTCTCCGGGGCCTCCTCCCGGTGGGACGTGCCGGGAGCACCTCACCAGGGAGGCGTCCAGGAGGCATCCTGACCAGATGCCCGAGCCTCAACTGGCTCCTCTGGATGTGAAGGAGCAGCGGCTCTACTCTGAGTCCCTCCCGGATGACTGAGCTTCTCACCCTGTCTCTAAGGGAGAGCCCAGCCACTCTACGGAGAAAACCCATTTCGGCCGCTTGTATCCGCGATCTCGTTCTTTCGGTCACGACCCAAAGCTCATGACCATAGATGAGGGTGGGAACGTAGATCGACCGGTAAATCGAGAGCTTCGCTTTTTGGCTCAGCTCTCTCTTCACCACGACGGACCGGTACAGCGCCCGCTTGACTGCAGACGCTGCGCCAATCCGCCTGTCGACCTCCCGCTCCCTTCTTCCCCCATTCGTGAACAAGATCCCGAGATACTTGAACTCCTCCACTTGGGGCAGGACAAACCCCCTGACCCGGAGAAGGCACTCTACCCTTTTCCGGCTCAAAAAAATGGCCTCGGATTTGGAGGCACTGATCCTCATCCCGGCCGCTTCACACTCGGCTGCGAACCGCTCCAGCGAGAGCTGCAGATCACGGCCTGATGAAGCCAAAAGGACCACATCGTCCGCAAAAAGCAGAGATGAGATCCTAAGGCCACCAAATCGGATCCCCTCAACACCTTGGCTGCGCCTAGAAATTCTGTCCATGAAAGTGATGAACAGAATCGGTGACAAAGCTCAGCCCTGGCGGAGTCCAACTCTCACCGGAAACGAGCCCGACTTACTGCCGGCAATGCGGACCAGACTCTGACACCGGTCATACAGGGACCTGACAGCCCGTATCAAAGGGCCCGGTACCCCATACTCCCGGAGAACCCCCCACAGGGCTCCCCGAGGGACACGGTCGAACGCCTTCTCCAAGTCCACAAAACACATGTAGACTAGTTGGGCGAACTCCCGTGCACCCTCCAGGACCCTGCAGGGTGTAGAGCTGGTCCAGTGTTCCACGACCAGGACGAAAACCACACTGCTCTTCCTGAATCCGAGGTTCGACTATCCGACGGATAGTTTCCAGCAGGCGGGTCGGAGACACAGTCCTGGAAAGGATCTGTGAGACTCCTAGGAGCCTGCGGTGGTCACGGTCTTCTGATGTCCGTTCCTCCCTCTGGAAGCCGCAGATTTCTGCCTCTGCTCTCAAGCTTCATCTGAATCTAGCCCTGCTTTTGTGGTCGCTATTTAATCTTATTTCGAAATTAAAATATCCAGGGTGGCACCCAATACCTCAAAGTCCCTGATTGGTACATTTTGATGAACGTTCTCCCAATTATCTGAAATAAATTTGATTTCTCTTCTTTACTTTCTTCATCCGGGGTCTGAGTCTCTGTGTGGTCCATCTTTTCTTCGTCAGCCTTTAAATTTTCTTCCCTGGCTTTAAGTTTGTCCATCTTCAATTTAAGTCCAGCAATTTCTTGAGTGAGCTCTTCGTTCACCTTGCCAATCCAGTACAACTGTTGCGATTTCTCCTTCATTGAATTGTTAAAGTTTTTTTTATCGACCATTGTTCCCCATTTTACCTTCTTATTATGGGTTGACAGGGCTTTGCTTTCTGATTGTAATTGTTCAACTGTCGCTTTAGCCTCGTCCAATTCACTATTTAAAGTCTTGAATTGTTGCTTCAAATAATCATTTTTGCTGACCAGCCTTTCATTCTCTGTCTGCCAGGTATCTTTTTTCCTGGCATTCAGTCTCTCAATCTTCAGCCTCAGATTTTCGACAGTTTTCTGAAGCTTCTTGTTCTCTTTTGTAAGCTTCCGGCAGCTCTTCTCCAAACTTTCCACGTTCTCCAGCAATTCATTTCGTCGCGCCATCGTTCAGTTTTGTTTGAGATTGAAGACTGCAAATGAATTTCTCTGTGGAACCTGGGAATACAAAGACAGGCGGCTGTGATGTCACAGACAGGATGAGTGACATCACAGCTTCACGTCAAAGCCACAAGAAGTCTGCTGGGTGAGGGGGAGGGAGAGGGGGGCGGATGTTGTTTTTTTTTTTACTTTATTCGCAGACACACTGTATAACGACAGAGTTATGCCTCATTTGTTCTGCCTCAAGAAAAAACAAATACAGATAAACATATTCAAGATAAAGAAAAAGCTAAGGGTTCATTTAAAGCAATACAGATTCCAATTGTTTTATTTTCTGTAGCTCTTTTTCTGTCATCTTCATGTCGAATCTTCACATTCAAAGACAAACTCCCAGGATTTTCTGGTTTTTATTCATTTTTATTTTTCACAGATTGTGAGAACATCCCACCTTTAAATGGCTTGTTTTCCGGTAGAGAAGAGACATTAAAAAAAAATTAAAGATAGGCAACAAGATTCTATGAAACAGTGTCATTGTTTTTATTGTTTTATACTTGTGCATATGTATTAATTGTTTTTATCTTGTAACCAGGTTGCTATGTATTGCAAATTTTTTGCTCAGGTCCCTCTTGAAAATGAGATCTAGATCTCAACGGGGTTTACCTGATTAAATAAAGGAATATGAATTACACCCATTGAGTAAATATGAATGCAGCAGCGCCCTCTGCTGTTTGACAAAGGTTAAAAAACCCCAAAAAACTACTTGCCGCATGTTTACGTTTATTAAGTGTTATGTCACCGAATATCTTACAAAACTCAAACTCTTATGCATCACTTTTTACACAAAGTGATGCATTTCAAACAGTTATTTCCATGATCCAATCAACTTCTATTCAGAGACCAGAAAGTTCCTAACAAAGTCGATAAAATGTCGAATAAAAATGATTTTACAAATCCTTTAAACTCACTTTACTTTGAGCCATGATGGATTAGTATTAGATTTTTTTTTTCTAAAACAAGTAATTACAAAAGTTATTTCCTCTATACAAATATACACAAAACTGTTGTTAATCTTTAGTTTGGGCAAGAATGGTCACCAAAAATCTTGCAATGTTGCATTAAATCGATGTTTATGGTAACTATTTAAGACAAATTTACGGAATAAGAAAATATATTAAATTGGATGCTTTTCGAAAAGCAAAAATAGTGACTTGTGTCTTGTAACAGCATGCAGGATCCCACCTGAGCAGAGTCTCTGCAGCTCCTCACCATGTGGTCTCCACGACCATATTAATAGAAAAATGTTTAACAGTTTTCAATTTTTTAAATGAACCAATTCCAGTGAACTCGTTACAGTTGCCATGTTTGCTCGTTTTATTTCCACAAGTGACATAAATTATGGACATTCAAGTTTGAATAATTACATAACCCACTAAATATTAGATTGTCTCTGTGCTGCAATATAAAACATAACGCAACGTTTGACACATGCACTGTTTCAGTGCAAAGCAATATGAGCTGATATCATTTTGCGCATTTATAACAGCTGACAAAGGCTTTACATTCAAGTATATTTTTAAATATCGCCTCTGACCAAACAGAATGAGAAGTAGTGGTGTTGGATGCTGCCTCTTTTTTTTCCTTTTCTTTTTTTTAAATCACTTAAAAAATAAACAAACAGACAAATAAATAGGTCAGTTTCTTTCTTGGCACCTGTTCTGCATGTTTGTTTTTCAAATTATGTCTGTGTCACAACTTCAACAACAAGATATGATCCCACCGTCCTCCGTTTTGTTTTGACACTAACGTAAGTCTGATTTAGCCCGATGACAGAAGTAAACGAAAAATCACAGGAATGTATTTACACAGTGGAGCTCTTGTAAAAATGATTTTTTTAGAAAACTCACCATT
Organism: Xiphophorus hellerii; assembly: GCF_003331165.1. NCBI lineage: Eukaryota > Metazoa > Chordata > Actinopteri > Cyprinodontiformes > Poeciliidae > Xiphophorus > Xiphophorus hellerii. Next base: position 13,475,977 of record NC_045695.1, on the reverse strand, counting down.
TCTGCCCATTCAGAGTCATGCAGTTCGCTGCAGCTACAGAGAGTTAATGTCGTTTCAATGATTTGCACCTCACATGCTGTCAGCTCATACATTTATGTTGACAGTTACATAACAGTACAGCTTTTGTGGCAGAAATAATCATAACATAAAAATCACTTTGGCTATGCAAAGACTCATGCTGCTTTAATTTCTCTCAAAGTCTCTAATCTTGCTGAGACAAAAATAGTTCTGACATCAGAATCCTGAGAGAAAAAGTTAGAATTCTGAGATTAACATAATTCTGAGATTCAGTGTAGAATTAAAAAAAAATTCTCAGATTAATAACAGAATTCTGGAAAAAATCAAGAAATAAAAGTCAGACTTCTGACATTCTATGATTTAAGTTAGAATTTTACGCTACAAGTCTGAATTTTGAGAGGAAAAACGTCAGTATTGGAGATTTCTTTTCCCTCTTGAATACTCACACTAGAACCACATTTTATTAGGATTTCATTAGGAAAAAGAGAAGTTTAGCTAGAACGCAATAAAAATTGTACATGGGTCTAAAAATTTATTGCACACCAACATAGAAGTGGCGTACATTTGTTTTCATCTCCCTTAACCCTGATGATACCCTGGAATACAAGCCACTGTCTTTACTAGCAATTAGTAAACAGCATCCATTAATTTGTAATTACATTTCAGAATAAATCCAGATGTTCTGCGAAGGCCTCAGGTGAGACCAGAATTGAAGTTTTGCTTATTGGGAAACTGAAACTGACCCCTGAACATCATGTTTTTGTCCTTCCACTTTAATTCATGTTGGTCTATCACATAAAATGCTAATAAAATAAGCTCAAGCTTGTGGTAAAAGGGGAATGAAAACTGTTGAGGGGAAGCCTATCTACATGCAGACTGCCCCAATCGTGGCTGACTCAGCGATTTGCAGGTAAAGCCTTTAAAAATAATCTAATTGTGATTGCTTGTGATTTTGCACTCTCTCAAGTTCTTCCTCATGGTTTTCTGCCGACGTCTACCTCGCCAGCTGATGCATGCTTGGCCATGCATTTTGCATCCCAGAGGCTCCAGTTAGAAGTCAGAGGTAGTATGTTGCAGTAAGTACTGTCCTCTGTCCACGGCTCAGTGGTAGCTCTAATGTGGGACAGAGGACGGTGCAGGGGGACATCTCCTGCTGCGTCTGACAGAGACGCTTCAGTTCTCACCGTAACCTCGGTATCTGTGCTCATAGGCGCCCCCTGTGGTTCGTTCTGGACATGGTGAGTGGCAAAGACATGGAGGAGAGGGAGGACACCTCCCAGTAGAGCAAGCGGGACAGGAAGAGCTGGTAGAGGATCACCATGGAGATGGACTGACAGAGGATCACGCCGATGGTGATGACCTACAGAACAAAAGGTAGTGACAAAGGTAATGAAGATTTCAGGTAACGGACAGGCAAATTCTGGAAGTTGTGGCATCGCACCTTTTCCTTCTGGTGGTCGTTGAAGACCACAGACATGAGGACGAGGACGGGGTGACAAAGGAACCACAGGAAGCAGCCCTGTGGAGAGAAGACAACCTGGAGGTCAGGCGGCTGTCAGGCTCAGAGGCTGCTGGTGGAGCTCGGAGTTGTCACCTTAGCAAAGCAGAGGTAGAAGTCTCTCTTCAGGGTGCTCCTCTCTGTGGAGACAATCTGGTAGAGGACGGAGGCCAGCAGGAGGGACAGCGCCACTCTCAGAGCCAGGAGGAGGAGACCTGCTAGGCTTCGTTGGGCGTGATAACTGTGGTGTTCGCTCTCTGACTCAGAGTACTGCTCCCACAGCAGCAGGACCCCCTGGGAACCACAGATCGGGTCAATGTGTAAGGCTACGCATCGAATTGCTCTCTGCCTGCCATGACTGCCGATATCAACTTCTTTGTGGACAACACCAATCCCCACCAGAACATCGAGAAGCTTCTCTAGTAAGAAACTCTGGCCACATAAAAACAAAAGCTGGTACCTGTGTGACCACGCCGCCGACAGCGACGGCCGTGGACGCCGGGGAGCGCTCCCACTGCAGCGGTCTGGACTGCGGCTTCCTGCCTCGACTCAGAGTCCAGCCCATACACAGGCTCAGCAGCATGTACAGCATGGACACCTGAGACACCATGTCCCAGACTGCACGGCAACACACACAGAAGCGCAAAGAAGACGTGACTAAAGGTGGCGTTGTTTAATTGATGTGTGAGAAGAGTTAAGGTGAGGCGCGGAGCGCAACGTACACTCTGCCAGGCTGCCCATCAGGGGGATCCCAGTACCGTCTCTGGAATACCTGCCGGACACCAGATTACTCATTTTTAGTTCAACTTAAAGAATAAAGCTCGGTTCAAAGCCATTCATATTTGAAGCTGTTTTGATTGTTTTCGTTTCTCCACAGAAAACAGGAGAATGTTCAAAAGCAAAACACATTGTATTGACATTGTGGCGTCAATAATGAGTGGATAAACATTTGTGTGCATTACAGCAATCAAACACACAGATAGAATATCGTGAAAGAATTGAATATTTTCTAATCGCTCATTTCTGAACGTAAAACTCATTATATACTGACTTGACGGTGGACACTTCTATAGGACGGTTGGATGGAGGCTACCTGGCCAGGTGGATGTAGTTGCAGAGGGCAGAGCAGCCTTGCAGAGCCAGGGCCATGGTCAGCACCTTGAGGACCGTGTGCATGGGGCCCCCTTTCTTCAGCGCCTGATACAGAGGCTGGAAGTAGATGCAGCAGGCGATGAAGTAGGCGAGCAGTAGGAGGAAGTAGAAACTGTGCAGCCCTGAGAAAACACATTTGTGTACGGTTAAAAACTAAACCCCAGGAAGAGTTTGGAACAACTAAAAACATGGCCGTCCTCCTAAACCGACATCGTGTGTCAGAGTCGTCTGACCTGCTTCCTCTGCGCTGAAGTGATCCAGCGGGTTCCCAGCAGAGTCGGGGTTGAACAGCAGGAGAGTGAAGCCGAGGTCAGCGAACGACGGCGTTGCTGAGTTTTCCTGACAAGAAGACAAACAACGGGAATATTTCCTCATCCCAACGGTTGTATTTGAATTTTATGTCCGTGGAAACACGCAACATTCCCAGTTACCTCGCACGTGTATCTGTCAGCGTACAGCACCTGCCAGGCTGTGGGCGAAGACTGACGAGGGATAGTCTGGTTGTGTTGGTCCTGGCTGAGGGAAACTGAAGCAGGTGGTGGGGAGAAAAGTCAGTCAATGGCCTCTTGATCTCTTCGTAGTAATAAACTAGAACACTTACTGGTGAACTGGGCTCTGCTGAGTCGCTGGGAGCAGCTCAGGTTGTCCAGGTCTGAGTCCATGTCCTGGTACAGCAGCAGCCTGGCCTCCTTCTCTGTTCCCAGGGATGGGTTGTCCAGCCGACACACCAGCAGCCCGCCGTCACCTGCTAAAATTAAACAAGTCAAGAAAATATCAGACACTTTCTACTTTTTTTAAAGTGTATTTTAACATCGAGTAATATTTTATTACAGATTAAGATAGATAAAACAAGATTTCAATAAAGGAATGACTACATCAGCACCAATCAAATTAGTTGGGCAGTTTATTAAGTTAAAGAAATAAAGACAAGGTGAGACTAAATACTACGTTAATATGAAATAAACAATTAAGAATGAGATTTACAGTATAACAACATAGGGCAACGTTGACTGAATATATTTACATGTCTCAGAAAAGAACAGTACAGATAAGCAAATAAAAATAAAAAGCTAGGGGGTTTAGGTTTCAAATAGTACATTTAAAGCATTGCATATTTCAAACGTTTAAACACCCAATTTATTGTTAGATCTGATATAATATTTAATTCCATTGAAAAAAGCAGTAAAACATGGTTTCCTTTCAGTGAATTTGCTACGATGAATGTGATATTTAGCCAATAATAAAACTCGGAATTGCTAAGCATTCGTTTACCAGAGAGGTAAACTCATCTCACCACCAAGTCCTTTTCTGTCACATACATTCTTTACTGTCTGACTTAATACAGTAGTATTGAGTACTACTGTACTTCTCCTCCTCCTTTTACTACTACTACTACTACTAATAATATATTTTAAAGAGTTGTGCCTCTCATGGTAGATGTGTTGGGTTAGTTCTGATTTAGTCTTTTTCTAGACTTTTGTTCAAATATTTTTTATCTTATTTTATTTCATTTTTGTATTTTATTAATTAACTCGTTAAGAAATAGCAAGATTAGACACCTCAAAGACACCTCGACTACAACCACTAAGTCTCGAAGGAGTTGAAAGGGAATCATTGCGGGTGCAGAGCAGCTTATGTTGTATTATCTTTCAGGTTACATGAGCGGCGGAAGAGAACAGACAGGGACAATCTTCTCCAAGGTGTGAATCTTCCTCCTAAGGTATCCGTGGCTGTGACACCTCTTTCCCAGAACTGAGAATTAGAGGACCAGGAACGCCTGGCAAGAGGGGAGCCTCAGAAAAAGCACCAATGGAAGCAGGACTACCACTGTCAGTGTCCAGTTTGTGGTCGGGCAAAAAACAAAAGCACTGGCCACACACAGATTAAGGGGAAACGATACTGTCCAGCCTCTGGACAGACGGTTTTGTCTCTTGGGAAGCAGTGACTGTTTGAAAGATTTTCTTTGTAGTTTTCATCTTTTAATATCATCCCAGCACTTTTGTTTTAAAGCCCAGAATTGTTTTTAAATTTCAACAGGACAGCAGCCATGTTATGAGGGCTTAGTTAATAACTGCAGCGGTCTTTATTCCTCTTTATTACATAATAGCACATGTAATATTGCAAACAACTGTTCAACCTTTTTTCGATAAATGTAATTTTTTGTGACCTCAGTTTTTCATGACGCTAAATCACCTTGTAGCTATAGAAACTGAACTTTCAGTCAAATCACTCTGTTTCTTTATATTGCTGAAATTTGGTATCAAACTAAATCTGAGATATTCTGTGTTTAGCTACAGAAAAATTACATGTTATTAAGCTATGTTGATATAAACACTGATTAATTGGTCTCTCCAAATTCTCCCTCGGTATGAGTGTGTGTGTGTGTGTGTGTGTGCATGGTTGTGTGTCCTGTCTGTCTCTGCGACAGACTGGCGACCTGACCAGATTAATAATAGATTAATAATAAACACTGCAAAAAACTAATACAGAGAAAAGAAAATTAATGGAAGAATTTGACACTCCCTTTATCATTTTGGTTTGCATTTGGATCTGCTGAGTTTATGGCTTTAGGCGTTGCTTTATACATGTCGAGGTCTATTGTTAGCCCTCTGCGAATGTAGGTGTGTAAGAGTGAAGAAATGTCAATGATCATTTATTTGTGTGTTCTATAATTTTGTTGGCCCTCTCAAAAGTGATACTATCAACAGTATAGTAATTCAATAATTCAGAATAAACAGTAATTTGGATGTTATGCTATATTGAACTTGAAATTAGTGTAAAAAAAAAATGCTTCGTGGAGCATGAAACAGGTATTATTACTAAAATGACATGAATGCTGCTGAAACATGTACTTGAGTAGAAGCTTCAGATTTTTCCTCTTTTCCTCCCCCAACCTCTAATTGTCTCTTTTGCCCCATTTTTGGCCGACAGGTTAAGGCGTTGGACTCCAAATCCAATGCGGTTTCCCCGCACAGGTTCGAATCCTGTAAGTGACGAAGATTCATTTATTGTCTTTTCCGTCGCATAAATGTTTTCATTTAGGTTTGGATTATTCTGGGGTAACACATTTTTTTGTTATAAAACACACTGTTTTATATTTATATAAAGTAGTGTAACATTACAAGTGTGCAATGTTGCATTAAATTGATATTTACTGTGCTTTTCTCGCCCTGATTTTCAATTTTTCAGCAGCTAGACAGCCAGACAACGATGCTAAAAATAACCAAACTTCTTCCTTTTATACTTGTTTTATTGAAGAGTGGCCTCTGACCACTGCCATCACTTTGGCCATCGTGAACTGTAACATACAAGGCTTAGTATTAGCAAACAAACATTGCAAATTAGCCAATATTATTAAAATGTATACTGGAAATAGAAATGTATTGTATGTTATAATCTTCAAGCCCCCCCTCCAAAAAAAGGGGGTGAAAGTTGGTTCTCATACTGTTTCTGATAAAGTTAAAAAGGTTGAAGAAATTTATATCTATTCAGCAGGTGCATTTGCTTCATGTGATTCATGATGTTCAGAAAAGACAAATGAGAAAATAAATATTTCAAAGGTATGTAAGTGTATGTTTATTTTTTAAAGATTATCATAGATACAATTTATATTGGGCTTCCTTGTGTTTTAAAGTTTCCTTTAAGTGGGAAATGTTTGTTGAAGTTTGATGCTTATAGATATTTAAAAATATAATTATTAGTAAAAAGAAAAAAATTTAGAGCAAATTTCTGTTTTTCAGAAAGTATTAATAAAATGTTTTAAATTGACATTTTAACAGTTTTAATCTGTTATTTAAAGGTATTTTATCAGTAGGACTAAATGAAGTTTTTTTGTACAACAAACAAAAACTGGGTAAATCTTACTGGAAAAAAGTGTAAAATAACAGCATTATTATGATAATTCATCAGAAAAAGTTGGTTAAAATTACTTGATAAAACTGTTTTATTACAAAAATAACCCTTTTCAAATCACAGTAAAAATTTGTGCAAAACTATGGGAAAATCTGTTCATTTCACAATTTAACACTGTTGTAATTACTGTTTGGTCAGTAAAACAGTTTACATGTTCACTGTGTTTTCTACAGAATTATTCTGGCAACCACAGCTGCCAGTTTTTTTTTTGTAAAAACAACAGAATTTTTTTTACAGTGTATGTTAGATCTTATCATTCCAGTGTAAATCTGTTTTAGTGATTTTCTATCTGCTCCCCAGTCACTGCCAGCCAAGCATCTTAAAATATTTAAGATCTTTTTACATTTATCTACCACTTTTTGAATATGAATATTCCATTTTAGTTTTTCATCGAACCATATTCCTAAAAATTTTATACACTTTACTTGCTCTAATTCTTGATTATATAATTTTAATTTTATTTCCTTGTTTAATTTTTTCTGAGTAAATATCATTACTTTTGTTTTTTCAACTGAAAACTTAAATCCCCAGTGCAACGCCCATTTTTCTATTTCAATAATAACCTTTTGTAATTTTCTTACAATGAAATCTACATTTTTCCCTCTTTTCCAAACAGCTCCATCATCTGCAAAAAGTGAACATCCAATTTCTTTTCCAATATCTTTAAATACATCATTTATCATAATTAAGAACAATAATGGACTTATAATACTTCCTTGCGGAGTTCCGTTTTCTACTTTATATTTTCCTGAGATCACTTCACCAATTCTAACTTGTATTTTTCTATTTGTTAAAAAGTCTTTAATCCATTTAAATAACTTTCCTTTAATGTCCAACATATATAATTTAATTAATAATCCCTCAACCCACATCATATCGTATGCTTTTTCTATGTCAAAAAATACTGCCACTACACTTTCTTTATTTACTTGTGCTTTTCTAATTTCATGCTCTAGACATAACGTTGGATCATTAGTGCTCCTCCCTTTTCTAAAACCACTCTGAAACTTTGATATATATCCTTTACTATTTAAATAATATACGATCCTATTGTTTATCATTCTTTCCATTATTTTACATATATTGGATGTTAAAGCTATTGGTCTGTAGTTTTCTGGGTTTGAATTATCTTTTCCTGGTTTTGCTATTGGTATTATAATTGATTCCTTCCAGTTCAATGGTAGTTTTCCCTCCTCCCAAATTTTATTATATAATTGCAATATTATATCTTTTGATTTTTCACTAAGTTGTCTTATCATTCTATAATAAATCCGATCTTTACCCGGTGCTGTATTTTTTGTCTTCCTGAGTGCAGAATTCAATTCAGCTTTTGTAAACTCAACATTTAACAGATTATTTGTTTCTTCAACACTCTCTACTAACTCTTTATATTTAAGTTTTGTATTTTCTCTCCCTTTTCTTCCCTCTTCACTAATATTATTTGAACTATGAATTTTACTAAATGTTCTTGCCAATATTTCAACTTTATCTTCATCTCTTACTATATTTATATTACCCATTTTTAATATAGGATATTCAAACTCTCTCCTTATGCCATTCATTCTTTTAATTATTTTCCAAATTTTTTCTATTTTGGTTTCTTTCCCTATTGTGCTACAGAAATTCCTCCAATATTCTCTTTTAGCATTCTTAATAGTTCTTCTTACCATTGCTTGCTTTCTTTTATAATCAATTAAATTCTTATAAATTGGGTTACCTTTTAGTACTTTAAATGCTTTATTTCTTAACTTTATTGCTTTTTTACATTCATTTGTCCACCATGGCACCATTTTCTTATCATTTCTACACCCTGTTTTCTTTATAGAATTATCTGCTGCTTCCATAATTATTTTACTAATTTCTAAATTTATATCATTTATATCCATTGTCATATCTACTTTCTCTAAATTTATTTGACTCAAGTATCTAAATTTAATCCAGTCTGCCTTATTAAAATTCAGTTTTTTATTGACCTTTATATTGTTATTTAAATTTAATCCTAGTCTTATTATAATGGGAAAATGATCACTACCTATTGTTGAATTTTTATCAATGAACCACTCACAAATACCAGCTAAAACATCTGAAACAATTGTTAAATCAATAACTGATTCCATCATTGATTCTTGTTCCCCTCCCATCATTAATACATACAAGATTTTTCATTCCCATTAATTCTTCTATAACTTGTCCATTTTTATCATTACTTTTACCCCACAATGTACTATTTGCATTAAAATCCCCACGCCAAATTATTTTCCCTTCCAAATATTCGGTTAACTCCTCCAATATTTCAATCGATAATGTTTTGCATGGATTATAAAAATTTATTATTGTAAATTTGCCTTCTTGTTCCCATATTTCAATTACTATATATTCAAGTTCTTTCCCTTTCCCTAATACCTGATATTGTATCCCTTGTTTTATAAATATTCCACATCCTCCTCCACCTCTCTCCTGCTGTCGGTCTCTTCTAACACTATTATATCCTTTAATCACAAAATCTAATGTTGTTTTTAACCATGTTTCCTGAACACAAATAATTTCTGGTTTATCCTCAAGACTATCAACATAACCTTTAAGTTCCTGTCCGTTAGCAATTAAACTTCTTGCATTCCATTGTAATATTAGCATTAATTATTTTCACCTGGTGGTCCTGATCTACCATCTACCTCCAGCTTTTTGTTTATGTTCTCCCATGATCCCTCTTTAAACCCCAAAAACTTTTCAGCTCCTCTCACTATTATTTTAATTTTCTCAGTTTTATGCTTGGCTTGGTCAGTGCAGTTGATAACATATGCTACAAATAATATTAGTTTTTCTACTGATACTGTGATATTATCTTCTGATTGTACTTTGTTTTGCTGTGGGATTTGGCTCGCTATTTGTTCACTCTTTCTTGTTGTCTGCTCCTTCACATTTTTAACAGCTTCCGCATAACTAATGTTTTTAGTTGTTTTAATCTGTATAATTTCTTTTGCCTTCTTCCTTACCTCACATCCTCCATACGTAACTCTATGTTGCCCTCCACAGTTACAACATTTTTCTTGTGCTTCTTCTTTACATTCTTCTAATTTGTGATCTTCACCACATTTTGGACATCTTTGCTTCCCTTTACAAACTGCTGCTATGTGTCCATATCTTTGACACTTGAAACAACGAAGTAATGGAGGGATATAAGGTCTGACCTGAAAACTAAGATAACCTATTTTGATGTTTTGTGGCAATTCTTTCCCTTCAAATTCAATGAGGATTGACAAACTTCCTACTCTTTCTCCATTTATTGTTCTTGACAATCTCTTCAAGTTATTTACTTTTGCTCCTACAATACTTTGCTTAATTTTATCAAGATCTCCATCTAGAGGGATCCCATAAATCACTCCTCTAGTTTTTTTATTTTGTCCCACAATTTTTCTCTCCAACACAGTTTTTTAACATATATTATCCACATTTAAAGCCTTATTTTTTTGTTCTTCATTTTTACAAACTACCAATAGGTTTCCATCTCTCAAAATCTTTACCATTTCAACATCTCCAATTTTCTTTTTTATTTCTCTTGACACCACAATGGGGCTGATGTTATCCTGTTCTTCTTCGTTCTTAAGTTTTAATATTATTTTAAATTCCTCCCTCACAACTTTCCTCCTAACTATCCTTTCTTCTTCTGAACTACTTCCTTCCAGTTCTCGTTTATTTCCTTGAATATCACCCATTTCCTTTCCTTCATCTGTTTTATGCCTTCCCCGTCCTCTCCCTCTTCCTCTCCCCACTGGCGTCCACCCTTCAAAATCCATGTCTTCCTCATTTCCTGTCTCCATTTCCAACCAAACCATTCACATACCAGTTTATTCCAAAATCCGCCTTTTCCAACTCCGATATGTGTTTTGTTTTGCCGCACTCCGTCTCACAAAACCAGCCTGGGCTCCAACTCAACTACAGGTCAAGGCTGCTGCATGGAGTCTGAACCGGTTCTGATCCAAACCTGACTAGAGCTGACACACCTGAGGCTCCGCCCCCGGACCCAGCTGAGGCTCCGCCTCCTTCCAGGTGACAATAAACACCTTTATTTTCATGTTTTCCTTTGTATGAGTTGAGCTGTAAAACTTTAGGTCAGATTTGAACTTTTTCAGGTTTTTCTCAGTTTTCTGCTCATTTCCAACCAACATTTTATTGCAGGAAATCATTTCAGGAAGGAACCAGAAGATTCAGGAGTCTGGGAGATGAGACTGTAACCGACCTGAACACTGAGGCCCCAGAGCGCCCCCTGCAGGATCTGCTGCACCATTAACCAGACAGAAATGGCAGTTTTATATAAGTTATTATTCTAATTCAATAGCTGATTTAATTAATCGAGTTTTGATTGAAAAGATTGATTCTCATCTGTTTTATTAAAAAAACATCTTCAGTCTGAATACTGCAAAAATAAACTGCTGGCTAAATTAGTAGCTTAAAGCTGAAATCAACTTGAGATGTTTCTGCTTTTACTAATTTAAGCTGTGAAACTAAATGTGAAAACTTATAATACAGTAAAAATGGCATGGAGGATTAAAATGAAGGTTTAGTTATTGTATGTGTACACAGTCAGCTGCATAAAAATACACAAAGATTTTTTAAAAACTTTATTTGGTCGTTAAACATCCAGCAACCCACATTGCATTAGAAGAATTATGAAAATCAAACATGAACCAATCAGCACATTATCCCAGTGATTCTCTGAGGTTTGAATAAATCAGTAAAATCACAGTAAAGAGCCTGAAGTTCTCTAGAAAACTCAAAACATGAAATATGGAGTTAAAAAAGTAAAAACCAAAACAAACTGAGAGAAATTAAAGCTGAGAATCAATGATGACGTAAAACTTCAAGATTTAGCTTTTACAATGAACATAAAATATATAAAATCTTTTTTTTTCCAGGTTCCACATGTTCCTGAAAACTGCTCTAAGATCAGAGTTTCTGTAGGACATCCAGTTCTAAACTGGTTAAACTGGTTTCTCTGATGGAAGCTGAAGTTTCTCTGCAGTTTCCAGTAAAGCATCTTTTTATCTGTGGAGCTTTGAGGAACATTTTCATGTCAGCAGAAGGAAGAAGCAGCAGAGAAAAGAGGATTGAAGTGTCTTTCATGGCTTCAAAGCTGAACTGAAAATGATTCCCATGTTTCCATTCTCAGACCATTTCTGGTTCCAGGATGAAAATGAATCAGAGAGAAAAAAGATCAACTTTCCAGTTGAATCCAGTTCAGATCAAAACTCCATGAAGCCTCTAAATGGAGCCAAGTTTGAATTGGATCTTTATTGATCCAAAGAGACAAACAATATCAGACACTAAATGACAGACATGAGAAAATAAACAGGAGGGAAATCTTGGAGGTCAGAGGTCATCATCATGATCCAGTCAGAGTCTCTTTACACTCAAACTGCTGCAGCTTCAACCTCTGAGGATCAGCAGGACACTGAGACCATTTTCTACTTTACTGGGATCAGTCATAATTATGGAAAACTCTACTGTAGACATACTGTGGATCGCACCTGCAGAGAGAAGAAGGAAGGAGAGAGCAGATCAGTGAGTGTTTCCAGCCTCTCTCCAGCAGCAGTCAGTGACGCAGCACATCCACTAGATGGTTTCCAGGCTGCAGTCAGACTGATCTCAGAGCTGTGACCAAGATGAACCTGATCAGTTGTTTCCTGTTGAACTGAGAGAACAAACAGATCTGAGATCAGATCTGCTGCTGCCACAGTTTGATGGATGAGGACCACTGTCTCTAGACATGTTGGACGGCTGGACGCTGGAGTCCAGCTGGACTTCCTGGAGACATGGACACAGCAACAACACTCATCTTCACACCAACACAAACGCAGGAACACAGCAAGCTGCTGCTCCTCTGATTGGCTGATTGCTGTCTCTGTGTCCAATCAGGAAGCCTGAACCATTCTCCTCCCACTGAGAAGCTGCAGCTTTACTGGGAACACTGGATCTTTACTTTGATGCTAACTGGGTTCAGTTCAATATGCTGACAGCAGCTGGACTCACTACAAACATTTACTTACTTTAAAGTCTTTACAAGATTCTTCAGCTGCTGAACATCTGAATCCTTCAGTCTGTTGTTTCCTCCCAGGTCTAGATTTGTCAGACGGGTCGGGTTGGACTTCAGAGTTGAGGCCAAATAATCACAGCTGATCTTTGACAACCTGCAGAACTTCAATCTGAATAAAGAATAAAAGATGTGAGCTGAAGCCAACAGGATGCAGGTTAACCAGTCCAACAGAACCAGTTAAAGATTCTCATCAATATTAATGCCAACAAGCTGCTGCTTCAATAAAGACCTGCTGACTTCAGAACCAGAACCAGAACCAGAACCTGGTACTGGGTCATGTTGTGTTGGAGGATTTTAGTCAGTAAAATCATTCCAGGTTCTGATCAAAGTGTTGAAGCATCAATCATTGATTATTGATTTGTTCCTGTCAGATTCCAGGAATTCACTTTTCTAGACTGGGTTGAATGACCTTTGACCTGCTTCACATGAGGGGGATTTCTACACACTGGGGGTCCGAATGCGGTCCTGTTCTGACCTCAGATCAGCAGGTCCAACTCAGTTACACAGAGGGACTAAATTAAACTCTGGATCCAAGTCCAGGAACAAACTCAGAAAATATTTATTAGAACAGAAGAAATTAATTTGATTTATGATCAATTATATATAATTATTCACAGAAATATCAATAATTATATAATTACATACAGCAATGTCTCCAGGCTGCAGCCTTCAGTCTGTAGAAAACCACAGAGCTCCTTCACTCCAGAATCTTCCAGGTTGGTGCTGATCAGCTCCAGTTCTGTCAGATGGGTCGGGTTGGACTTCAGAGCTGAGAACAGAGAAGTCCAGCTGGTCTCTGACAAACTGCAGCCATACAATCTGAATAAAGAATAAAAGATGTGAGCTGAAGCCAACAGGATGCAGGTTAAAACTGAAATATGAACAAATAAATAATAAAAATGTAGAAAATTAATTTCCCTGAATGTAAAAGAAACATGATGAAATGATTCTAACATCTGATCCAGTCAAACTGGTTTAAAGAGTCCAAACCAGCAGAACCAGAACATTTGATCAATAAAGAAACTCAAAGTTTTCTATCAGCCTGGATGAGTTGAGCTATTTCTGCTGGTTCCTGATCATCAGCTGGAGACCCGACTTGGTAACTGGATCAGAACCACTCAGTTTGTTCATTAATGGCCTTGGGTTCTTATTAAAGCTGCTGAAAGCCAATGGAGGCCATTATTTCCTAAGGAGACGTGACCTGATGAAGCATCATCACAGAGACGAGGCTCCAACCGACTGACAGCTGTCAGACTGAAGAGGACGGTTCCTCTCTGACCCGGCCCAACAGAACCACAGCTTCAGGACAAAGCTGAGGAACCTGCTGCTGCTGCAAACCTCACTTTCATTCATTTCATCTAGATTTGCTTTTCTACAATCAGTCATTTCTTAGATTTGGTCATTAATGATGATTTGAACTTGTCAGTGTTTGTGGCTCGACTCTGGAGGAACAACATTTCATTCTGGATGTAAAGATGAGAATCAGAAATGAGAAATAAAACAATCTGAATCTTTACCAAACCAAACTGAAACATCTCCATCATTCATTTACATCATTTGAATTATTTTACTCATTTTGTTCATCAGTTAAAAACATTTTAAAGTAAAAAACTGAAAAACAAAGTTCAATAATCTCAAAGTCTGAAATAAGAAAAAAATAATATATAAGGTAAAAAGTTTTAGAGATTTTATTCTGACATTTAAACAGGTTGTTATGAAATAAAATATATTAGAATAAAAGCATTAATTAACCTAATGTTTAAAGTATAAATGAATGATTTTATTGTATAAATAAAGAAAACAAACCTCAGATTCTTCACTTTACTGACTGAACTCTCCAGGATCTCAACCAGAGGCTTCAGATCAGAGTCTCCACCTCTATTTATGAAGATCTCATTTATTTCCAGTTCAGTCAGATCTGGGTTGGACTTCAGAGCCGAGGCCAAAATTTCACATTCATCCTTTCGGAGCCAACAGCCACCAAGTCTGTGATTAGAGAAGAAATAAATTCAGTTCTAATGAAATCAATCTGGATCATAAACAGACTAAAATATGATAACAGTGATGTCATCATCTGATCAACATCTGATCTTCAATTTACTGAGTTTGACCCCACAGAGAATCTGTGCAGTTCCTGGTTAAAGTCCAGGTTCTGGTTCTGGTTCTGGTCCAGGCTTCATGTCCTCAGACCTTCAGCTGCTGTCAGATGTTGAAGATCTTCTATCATCTGTGAAGGAAAGTTCAGTTTTCTCTGCAGCATCTGATGGAGCTGCAGCATCAGAGCCTCAAAGGAGCTGAAGCAGCTGATGAAGAGGCTGACTGAGCTGATGAAGGAAACTACTGGAGATGATGGAGAGGAGGAGGAACTGCTCACAGCTCGGACTTGGACTAGACCGTGTGGCTCAGAGGAACAAAGGTTTGGATGTTAGAAGAAATTGTTGCTAAACTCCTAAAGAGCTGAAGACCAAAACAGAGCGTTTGGGTCCAGCAGCATTTTTCATGGTGAAGCAGTGAAAGTTCTCCAGTAACTAGAAGAGGCTGGGATGTCTAAAGAGTTGAAGCTCATGTCTCTCCAGGTCTTCATGGCTAACAGCTTCAACAAAAGCTGCAGATGAAGAGTTGATGAGGAAAATGGTTCCAGCTCTGGAAGCAGAGTTCTCAGAGCTTTGGGAGGATCTGACAGAATCTAGGACTTTTTCTGGAGCCAGACAACAATCACCACATTTTGCTCTCATTTACAAACTCAGAGGAAACTAGTGGGAGGAGGAAAAGTTGGTTCACTAAGTTTCTAACTGGTTTCCATGACAACAGCAGCAATTATTGGGGTTATTTTGAAGTGTCCATCAAACCTAAACAGTGATTTTATTTTTTTAAAAAGACAAAGATCCTAAAAGGAGTAGCGGCTCAATGAGTGAAGAGGAGTTTAAAGTGTAAAAGTCTCTCTGGCTGATTGGATCTTTCAGACAAAATAGATTTTTTTTCTAGAGTTCAGGGTTTTCTATTCATTTAAACATGAAAACTGACAAAAAGATAAATATTTTTTAAAATGCCTCTCCTTGGGCTGCCACCTTATCGTGGTGGAGGGGTTTGAGTGCCCCAATGATCCTAGAAGCTATGTTGTCTGGGGCTTCATGCCCCTGATAGGGTCACCCAAGGCGGACAGGTCCTAGGTGAGGGACCAGACAAAGCGCAGCCCGAAGACCCCAATGACGGATAAAAACATTGGACTTGGCGTTCCCTCGCCCTGCCGCGGGTCACCAGGGCCCCACTCTGGAGCCAGGCCTGGAGGGGGGGCACAATGGCGAGCGTCTGGTGGCCGGGCTTTTACCCATGGAGCCATGCCGGGCTCAGCCCGAAGAGGAAACATGGGTCCCCCCTCCCATGGGCCCACCACCTGTGAGAGGGGCCAAAGGGGTCGGGTGCAGTGTGGGATGGGTGGCGGCAGAGGGAGGGGACCCTGGCGGTCCGATCCTCGGTTGCAGAAGCTGGCTCTTGGGACGTGGAATGTCACCTCTCTGGTGTGTGAGGTCGAGAGGTTCCGGCTAGAAATAGTGGGTCTCACCTCGACGCATGGCTCTGGTTCTGGAACCACCCTCCTTGAGAGGGGCTGGACATACTTCCACTCTGGAGTTGCCCAAGGTGAGAGGCGTCGGGCAGGAGTGGGCATATTTGTTGTTCCCCATCTCGGCGCCTGTACGTTGGGGTTTACCCCGGTGAACGAGAGGGTAGCCTCCCTCCGCCTACGGGTGGGGGGACGGGTCCTGACTGTAGTTTGTGCTTACGGGCCGAACGACAGTTCAGATTACCCACCCTTTTTGGAGTCCTTAGAGGGGGTACTGGAGAGTGCTCCTCCTGGGGACTCCCTTGTTCTGCTGGGGGACTTCAACGCTCACGTGGGCAATGACAGTGAGACCTGGAGGGGCGTGGTTGGGAGGAACGGCCCCCCCGATCTGAACTCGAATGGTGTTCTGTTGTTGGACTTCTGTGCTCGTCATGGATTGTCCATATCGAACACCATGTTCAGGCATAAGGGTGTTCATATGTGCACTTGGCACCAAGACACCCTAGGCCGCAGTTCGATGATCGACTTTGTCATCGTTTCATCGGATCTGCGGCCGTATGTCTTGGACACTCGGGTGAAGAGAGGTGCGGAGCTGTCCACTGACCACTACCTGGTGGTGAGTTAGCTCCGGTGGTGGGGGAGGAAGCCGGTCAGACCTGGCAGGCCCAAACGTGTTGTGAGGGTCTGCTGGGAACGTCTGGCGGAATCCCCTGTGAGACGGAGCTTTAACTCCCATCTCCGGCAAAACTTCGAACACGTCCCGGGGGAGGTGGGGGACATGGAGTCTGAGTGGACCGTGTTCCGTGCCTCCATTGTCGAGGCGGCTGGTCGGAGCTGTGGCCGCAAGGTTGTCGGTGCCTGTCGCGGCGCCAACCCTCAAACCCGTTGGTGGACACCTTCGGTGAGGGATGCCGTCAGGCTGAAGAAAGAGTCCTACCAGGCCTTTTTGGCCTGTGGGACTCCGGAAGCAGCTGATGGGTACCGGCAGGCGAAGCGGCATGTGGCTCGGGTGGTTGCTGAGGCAAAAACTCGGGTGTGGGAGGAGTTTGGAGAGGCCATGGAGAAAGACTTCCATACGGCTTCGAACCGATTCTGGTCCACCATCCGGCGTCTCAGGGGAGGGAAGCAGTACGGCACCAACACTGTTTATAGTGGGGATGGTGTGCTGCTGACCTCTACTCGGGACGTTGTGGGCCGGTGGGCAGAGTACTTCGAAGACCTCCTCAATCCCACCAACATGCCTTCTATTGAAGAAGTTGAGCCTGGGGACTCTGGGTTGGGCTCTCCAATCTCTGGGGACGAGGTCGCCGAGGTGGTTGAGAAGCTCCTCGGTGGCAAGGCTCCGGGGGTGGATGAGATCCGCCCGGAGTTCCTTAAGGCTCTGGATGTTGTAGGGTTGTGTTGGCTGACACGACTCTGCAATATTGCATGGACATCAGGGGCAGTTCCCCTGGATTGGCAGGGGTGGTGGTCCCCCTGTTCAAAAAGGGGGACAGGAGGGTCTGCTCCAATTATAGAGGGGTCACACGCTTAAGCCTCCCTGGCAAGGTCTATTCAGGGGTCCTGGAGAGGAGGGTCCGTCGGATAGTCGAATCTCGGATTCAGGAAGAGCAGTGGGGTTTTTGTCCTGGTCGTGGAACACTGGACCAGCTCTACACCCTCGGCAGGGGCCTGGAGGGTGCATGGGAGTTCGCCCAACCAGTCTACATGTGTTTTGTGGACTTGGAGAAGGCGTTCGACCGTGACCCTTGGGGAGCCCTGTGGGGGGTTCTCCGGGAGTATGGGGTACCGGGCCCTTTGATACGGGCTGTCAGGTCCCTGTATGACCGGTGTCAGAGTCTGGTCCGCATTGCCGGCAGTAAGCCGGGCTCGTTTCCGGTGAGAGTTGAACTCCGCCAGGGCTGCCCTTTGTCACCGATTCTGTTCATTACTTTCATGGACAGAATTTCTAGGCGCAGCCAAGGTGTTGAGGGGATCTGATTTGGTGGCCTTAGGATCTCGTCTCTGCTTTTTGCAGATGATGTGGTCCTACTGGCCTCATCAGGTCATGATCTGCAGCTCTCGCTGGAGCGGTTCGCAGCCAAGTGTGAAGTGGCCGGGATGGGGATCAGTGCCTCCAAATCCAAGGCCATGGTCTTGAGCCGGAAAAGGGTAGAGTGCCTTCTCCGGGTCAAGGGGGGTGTCCTGCCCCAGGTGGAAGAGTTCAAGTATCTCGGGATCTTGTTCACGAATGGGGGAAGAAGGGAGCGGGAGATCGACAGGCGGATTGGCGCAGCGTCTGCCGTCAAGCAGGCGCTGTACCGGTCCGTCGTGGTGAAGAGAGAGCTGAGCCAAAAAGCGAAGCTCTCGATTTACCGGTCGATCTACGTTCCCACCCTCATCTATGGTCATGAGCTTTGGGTCATGACCGAAAGAACGAGATCGCGGATACAAGCGGCCGAAATGGGTTTTCTCCGTAGGGTGGCTGGGCTCTCCCTTAGAGATAGGGTGAGAAGCTCAGTCATCCGGGAGGGACTCAGAGTAGAGCCGCTGCTCCTTCACATCGAGAGGAGCCAGTTGAGGTGGCTCGGGCATCTGGCCAGGATGCCTCCTGGACGCCTCCCTGGTGAGGTGTTCCGGGTACGTCCCACCGGGAGGAGGCCCCGGGGAAGACCCAGGACACGCTGGAGGGACTATGTCTCTCGGCTGGCCTGGGAACGCCTCGGGATTCCCCCAGAAGAGCTAGAAGAAGTGGCCGGGGAGAGGGAAGTCTTGGTCTCCCTTCTGAAGCTGCAACCCCCGCGACCCGACCTCGGATAAGCGGAAGAAGATGGATGGATGGATGGATGGATGGATGGATGGATGGATGGATTTTTAAAATGATCAAAATGTCTAAAACCAGAAGCTGCAGCTGTCCTGGATGAGCTGAATGTTTAGATGGTTGAATGGCTGAAATAGTCCAGAGGATGAAGGAAGAAGTTAAAGACCAAAAACATCCAGAAGCAACTTGAAGACGAAGAAGAAGAAGAAACAGGAGGACAATAGAGCTGAATCAGCATTCACACAATGAAAACATCTGGACTCACCGAGCCTTTCTGCAGTTCCTCACAGCTGGAACCAGTCTCAGTCGTCCATAATGTGATGTGTTGTACTTCTCCAGGTCCAACTCAACCAGAACCTCTGACATCTGCAGCATGAAGGCCAGAGCTGAACAGTCAGTCACTGAGAGCTGCTTCCCTGAATCCAGCAGCCGTTGGATCTCCTGATAAAATGAGACGTCGTTCATCTCCACCAGACAGTAGAAGATGTTGATGCTTCTGTCAGGAGAGATTCTATCAGTGTTCATCTTCTTCAGGTTGGTGATGATTCTCTGGATGGTTTCTGGACTGTTCTCTGTCTGACCCAGCAGATCTTCTAAGAGTCTCTGGTTGGACTCCACAATGAGACCATGAAGGAAGCGGACAAACAGGTCCAGGTGGCCATTTTCACTGCTGAGGGATTTCTGCATGACTTTCTTCATGATCTCATCTAGAGATGTTTCTCTGTATTTTTCTCCCAGAAACGTCTTGATCACCTCTGACTTCCTGCTGGTGAAACAGTGGAGCATGTAGACTGCAGCCAGAAACTCCTGGATGCTCAGATGAACAAAGGAGTAGACGGAGATGTCGCACGTCCCTCTCTCTCTTTTAAACATTTCAGTGAACACTCCTGAGAACAACGCAGCATCTTTGATGTTGATGCCGCACTTTTTGAGCTCTTCGTCATAGAAGACCAGGTTTCCGTCCAGCAGCTGCTCAAAAGCCAGTTTTCCTAGAGACTCAATCAGCTTCTTGTTCTCTGGACTCCAGATTGATCTTGTCTTTTTTCCTCCATCATACTTTTCCTTCTTGATTGCGAAGTTAACCTTCAGGAATGCTATGTACATCTCAGTCAGAGTCTTTGGCAGTTTTTCTCCCTCTCTGGTCATCATCACATCCTCCAGAACTTTAGCAGTGATCCAGCAGAAAACTGGGATGTGACACATGATGTGGAGACTTTTTGATTTCTGGATGTGGGAGATGATCCTGCTGGCCTTCTCTTCATCATCTCTGAATCTCTTCCTGAAGTATTCCTCCTTCTGGGGGTCAGTGAACCCTCTGACCTCTGTTGCCATGCCGACACACTCAGCAGGGATCTGATTGGCTGCTGCAGGTCGTGTGGTTATCCAGAGGAGAGCAGAGGGAAGCAGTTTCCTCCTGATGAGGTTTGTCACCAGAACATCCACTGAGCTGGACTCTGTAACATCAGTCAGGATCGGATTGTTCTTGAAATCCAGAGTAAATCGACTTTCATCCAGACCATCAAAGATGAACAGAACCTGGAACGTTTCAAAGCTGCTGATTTCTTTGGTTTTAGAAAATAATTTATGAATCAGTCCTAATAAACTGAACTTTTCTTCTTTCAACATATTCAGCTCTCTGAAAGTGAATGGAAATATGAAATCAATGTTCTGGTTGGTTTTGCCTTCAGCCCAGTCCAGAGTGAACTTCTGTGTTAACAGTGTTTTCCCAATGCCAGCCACTCCCATGGTCATCACTGTTCTGATTGGTTGATCTCTTCCAGGTGGGACTTTAAAGATGTCTTCTCTTCTGATTGTTTCTTGTTTCCTGGATGCTGTTTCAATGTGTCTGACCTCATGTTCCTGGTTGACCTCTCTAGTTAACCCCTCTGTGATGTGGAGCTCTGTGTAGATCTGGTTCAGAACGGTTTGATTTCCATGTTCAGCGACGCCTTCAGAGAGACTCTGGAACTTCTTCTTCAGAGACGCTTTATGGTCACTCTGACACCGAATATCAAAATCTGAAGAAAGAGACAAAGACAGGAGAGGAGACACTTCAGCTGAACATAAGGAAAACAATAATTTTTTGATATTCTCAGAGACAATTTGTGCATCAGCTTTAATGGATGAGAAAAAAGTAAATCAATAAATAAAAAGCCCAAATTTTATAAAAACTCTGCATGGTAAGAATAACAAAAGTCACGACTGTAACTACGGTTCGATGAATCCCAGATGACCGCCAGAGGCGGTGCTTAAAGCACTGAATGATCTCTCTTGCACAGGTCGGGAATCTTATACCAACATGGTCACATGTGACCCCCGGTGACAACAGTAAGTCTATATAGTCACGTGACAATGACAGCTCAGTCCATTAATCTTCTCGTGAAACACGATGATTCTGAGGGACCGAGCGCTCTGGCGGTCATCCGGGATTCATAGAACCGTAGTTACAGTCAAAACTTTTGTTCTATTTCATCCCTACTGACCGCCAGAGGCGGTGATTAAAGCACTGGATGACGATTACCGACAGAGTCCTGAGAAATCACACACAGAAAAGAAACAACCCCGAAAACATGCCCACCTCACTGGGATGATGATGAGCGCTGGGATAGGATCCCAGGTGAAAGGTGGCCCAGTTAACCCTGCAAAACCCAGCAAAGGTATTTGGGGATGACCAAGAGGCTGCTGCACATATAGCCTCCAGAGTGACCCCAGACACCCAGCATCTCACGCTCACAGGACTCGGTCAGGTCGAGCTGAAATCGCCACTCTTGACCCGTAAACCGACGAGCGAATAGGCCAGGAAACACGGCTGCACAATGTAACAAAAGCAAACCTGAAGCAGCTACGATAATAAATAAAGACAAGCCAGATATGGAGGCACAATATAAGAAAAAACAATCCCAAAAACGGAAATTAATTGAAACCTTCAATTCATCCATGTGCTGAAGATGTTTGACCATCAATCTGCAGGCTCTCTGTTCTTCTTCATCACAGCATCTATTTTGTTGCAGTCCTTGTCTGCTCTGGTTTGGTTCTTCTCAAGTTTACCTTCTATCTCTGAATGTTTAGAGACGCGATCTGATAGAAGGTCATCAAGGAGCTGTTAACTCTCAATATTATTGGTGAATATTGTGATGAAAATATTGACTGATTAACAAACATTTTCATCACTTTTTTTCTCCTTTCTTTATCATCACCAGCACATGAGTTCCAGTTACACCAGCTGAAATAATTGATCACTAAAAGACTTTTAAACCTTAAATTTCCAAATCTCAACTAAAGACGTGGATCTGGTCCAATCAATCAATCAATCAATCAATCAATCAAATTTTATTTGTATAGCACATTTCAGCAGCAAGGCATTTCAAAGTGCTTTACATCATTACAAACACAGAATCACAATGCAATATAGAATCAATCATTAAGTCAAGTTACATCAATAAATTTGCAATTGATTACATTTCAAATACAATTCTAAACAGGTGGGTTTTCAGTTGAGATTTAAAAGAAGTCAGTGTTTCAGCTGTTTTACAGTTTTCTGGAAGTTTGTTCCAAATTCGTGGTGCATAGATGCTGAAAGCTGCTTCTCCTCATTTGGTTCTGGTTCTGGGGATGCAGAGCAGACCAGAACCGGAAGACCTGAGAGGTCTGGAAGGTTGATACAATAAAAGCAGATCTTTAATGTATTGTGGTGCTAAGCCGTTCAGTGATTTATAAACTAACAACAGTATTTTAAAGTCTATTCTTTGAGCTACAGGGAGCCAGTGTAGGGACTTTAAAACTGGTGTTATGTGCTCTATCTTCCTGGTTTTAGTGAGAACGCCAGCAGCAGCATTCTGGATCAGCTGCAGCTGTTTGATTAATTTGTTGGACAGACCTGTGAAGACGCTGTTGCAATAATCAATACGACTGAAGATGAACGCATGGACGAGTTTCTCTAGATCTGGCTGAGACATTAGTCCTTTAATCCTGGAAATGTTCTTCAGGTGATAGAAGGCCGACTTTGTAACTGTCTTTATGTGGCTCTGGAGGTTCAGGTCAGAGTCCATCACTACTCCCAGGTTTCGGGCTGATCGCTGGTTTTCAGTTGTAATAACTGAAGCTGTGCATTGACTCTAGATCTATAACTCTACATCTATAACTCTAGATCGTTCCTCTTTAGGTCCAAAAATAATAACTTCAGTTTTGTTTCTGTTCAGCTGGAGAAAGTTTTGGCACATCCACACATTTATCTGTTCTAAGCATCTGTTCAGTGATTGGATGGGCTCTGAGTCACCTGGTGACATCGTAATGTAGAGCTGTGTGTCATCTGCATAGTTGTGGTAGCTAATATTATTTCCTGTTATAACCTGAGCTAGTGGGAGCATATAAATATTGAATAAAAGGGGTCCTAGGATTGAACCTTGGGGTACCCCACATGTGACCTTTGACCTCTTTGATGAAAAGTTTTCAATTGAAACAAAGAAATCCCTGTTCTTTATGTAGGATTCAAACCAGTTAAGCACTGGACCGGAGAGTCCGACCCAACTCTCCAGTCGATTCAGTAATATGTCATGGTCAACAGTGTCAAAAGCTGCACTGAGGTCCAACAGAACCAGCACTGTGGTTCTGCCACAGTCCGTATTTATATGGATGTCATTGAACACTTTTACCAGGGCGGTCTCTGTGCTGTGGTGAGCATGAAAGCCAGACTGGAAGGAGTCAAAGAGGTTGGTTATAGTTAGGAAGCTAGTTAATTGTTTACACACAGCTTTTTCAATAACTTTGCTGATGAATGGGAGGTTGGAGATCGGCCTGTAATTCTGCATTAGTGATTTGTCCAGATTGTTCTTTTTTATAAGTGGTTTGATTACTGCTGTTTTCAGAGCCTGGGGGAAAACGCCTGATGAGAGCGATGAGTTTACTATTTGGATCAGATCAGCAGCAATAACAGGCAGGACTTTCTTAAAGAAATGTGAGGGTAAAACATCCAGACAGCAGGAACTGGAGCTTAGTTGACTTATAATTTCCAGTAGGGTTTTATAATTAAGTAGTTGAAATTGGGTCATTTTTCCTGTATTTGTTTTGTTTGGGCTCAGCATTGGTACTGACTTTATAGTGGATGTACAGATTAATCCTCTGATTTTTTGAATTTTCTCTGAAAAGAAGCTGGAAAACTGGTTGCAGGCGGCAATACATTGGAATTCAGGCGGTAACGTCACAGGAGGGTTTGTGATTCTGTCAACTGTTGCAAATAAAGCTCGAGCATTGTTAATGTTTTTGTTTATGACATCTGCAAAGAAAGCCTCTCTTGCATGTTTTAGTGTTAAATGATAGTTACGTAGTCTTTCTTTATAGATGTCACAATGAACATGGAGTTGAGTTTTACGCCATTTTCGTTCTGCCCTGCGGCAGAGTTGTCTTGCAGATCTAACTGTTTGTGCATTTCTCCATGCAGATTTCTTCCTACCAGACACAACCTTCATTTTAATTGGGGCAATGGAATCAATAATATCTGAGACTTTAGACTGAAAATCATTTACCAACTTATCTATATCATTACAGCTTAAGGGTGAGGAAGAAGAGTAGATTTGATTAAAAGTTTCTGCTGTGTTTTCAGTGAGAGAACGTTTTGTGATGGTTGCTGTTTGTCCAAGTGGGTTAAAAGATAAAGAACTTTCAAAGATAACAGCGAAGTGATCCGACAGGCGACATCAGTTACAGAGACACTGGAAATATTCACACCCTTACTGATATCCAGGTCCAATGTGTGTCCTTGAGTGTGTGTTGCTTGTTTGACATGTTGTGTTAGACCAAAAGTCTCTAAAATATTAGCGAGCTTTTTTGCCCCTCTGTCTTGGGGGTTGTCAACATGAATGTTGAAATCACCGACAATTATTAAACAATCATAATCAATACATATAAGAGATAGAAGTTCATTCAAGTCAGTAAAGAAATTTTCCACAAAAGTTGGAGTTTTGTATAGAGTTACAGTCAAAGTTCGTTTGCGGCCTTTAACCTCAATTCCAAGATACTCAAAAGAGGTGAAGTGACCCAAAGAGATTTTACTACAATTTATGGTATTCTTAAATATTGAAGCCACGCCTCCTTCTTTTTTGTGTTTTCTATTCTCACTTAAGAAATTGTAGTTAGGAGGCGCAGATTCAATTAGTACGATCGATTCATTATTATCATTCAACCATGTTTCTGTCAGAAACATGACATCGATATTATGCTCAGTGATGAAATCATTAATTAATAGAGCTTTAGCACAGAGAGATCTGGTATTTAAAAGAGCTAGTTTAAGTGACTTGGAGGCCAAGAAATCTTCAGTCTGAAGTTCCTTTAGGCAGGGGATCAGTCTGATGTTTGAATTAAAACAGCTGTATTTTATGTTTCTGTTTCTTGTAGATTTTCTTGTAGTTATCCGGACAGGTAATGTCCTGTTCTGCAGTGCCGAGGGGCCAGACACATTCTGGAGCAAGAGGGGTGTAAAGATAAAGTCTGGACCCCGGCCTCAGACCTCAGAAACGCAGAGTGATGGATCCTCTGGGACGTTAGAGTCAGGTGGCTTAAATGAAGTGAGGTCTGCTACGTGAGCGCTA
Organism: Xiphophorus hellerii; assembly: GCF_003331165.1. NCBI lineage: Eukaryota > Metazoa > Chordata > Actinopteri > Cyprinodontiformes > Poeciliidae > Xiphophorus > Xiphophorus hellerii. The sequence goes on along the minus strand of NC_045695.1, from coordinate 13,450,360 downwards.
AGAAGAGACGTCCCAAGTACAACCTGTTGATTCATTCCATCTGTAAATTTAAGAAACTCCGGTCCAGAAGACATTTCTCCATGTATATCTTGTGAATCCTGTGAATGAGAGGGTGAGCAGAGAGGGAGGGGAGAAGGAGGACGGGAACCAGTCGCTCCGTCTCCAGTCGATGTTATATCAGCTGTTTTTGCCTGATAAGCCGACGGTTCCTTCCTAGTCAGAAATCCTTGAGCCTGTTCTTCTGAAGCGATGATCACGTTGCTGTCCTTGTTGATAAAGTGAAAAAGATTTGCAGTGAGCAACTTTATCCCATGTTTATTAAGATTGCGTCCGCTTCTTCCAAAGAGGTGAAAGCGCTGCCAATAGATCCAGAGGTTATCGATGAAGGTCACTGAGCTGGCAGAGCAGCTTTTAATCAGCCATTTGTTTATCATGTCCAGCCTGGAGTGTTTTTCGTCTCCCCATTGAGGTGATGGAATTGGACCACTGAGAAATAACTTCATTTTTAACTTTCCCATAGTGTTCAGTAGAATATTAAAGTCCTTTTTCAGAATCTCAGATTTCTGCTTTGCCACATCGTTGGCTCCAACATGCACAACTAAGGACTCAATATCTGGCTGATCAGCGGTTAGCGAAAGAACTTTACGAGTTAAATCAGAGACGACAGGAGGCTCTGATTGGAGGAGTTCAGTCTCACCTGGAGAACAGCTGCTCTGATTGGCTGTCGGCCGTTCAGCTCCTGTTCTGGGTCTTTCTTCACACTCACAGCTCCTGTAAAGACATTTCTTCATCAGTGAAATATTTCACTATCAACAGGCTGGAGCTGAACATGTTCATGAAGGTCCACCACAAACTAGAGACCAGAACTGGGTCAGAACAGAACCTGAGATCATTGATGATCTCTGGTGTGAAGTTCTTCATTGTATCATATCTGGTATCATGACTGATACCAGTGTTCCCAGTCTGGAAGCTCCAGTGCTTCACTGGGTTTAGAGACAATCTGAGTCGTTGCTCCTCACATTGTTGGTTGTTTTTGTTTTCATGCAACATTTTCATCATTGATTCATTCAGACTTTCATTCAAACTCTGATTTACTGACCAACATCCTTCATGACTAACTTTAAATTAATATCTCAGAAAATTAAGTTACTGTTTATTAAAACACTGAAGCTCAACCAGTTAATATCTTTTATTTTATATCTCAATAGATTCACATGAATCAGTTAGAAAATGGTTTCTTACTTTCTGTCTGATGGTTCAGGTTCATTACTGAACTCTGGAGGATAACCTTTGGACAGGTCACTCCTCATAGATGGACTGATGGGTCCTGGAGGTTCTGCTCTGTCCTGATCTTCCATCTTCTGGCCTTTTGGAGAGAGAAACCAGAACCAGTCGGTCCAGTGATCCGGTTCCAGTAACTGTCCTGTGAAGCAGAAAGCTGGTTCCCATCATGTGTTCAGAGGATCAGAGTGAATCATTTGAATGAATGAGTGAACATTTCCTATGAACTAGTGAACTTATTTAGCTCCCAGTGGACTTGAACGCATCATGACTCTATTGTAGCTCTGTATGGAGGGAGTCAGTGAGCAGAAGGTTCTGAGGGAGCAGCAGCTCAGGTCGGGTCCACAGCTCTCCTCCAGACAGAACCGGGTCCAGCTGGGATCTCAGCAACATGTCAGCCTCTGTGTGCAGCTCAGCAGGATTTCCTCTCAGCTCAAGAGACACAAAGCAGCTTTCAGGGACCACAGCATCCAGCTGAGGTACCAGCTGGACCCACTGCAAGGAATCATGGGTAAACAGCTGCTTCAATAGGGGGATGAAGCCCCCAAACACTCAGCGAGGCCTGAAACATATTTAGTCTATTGATCTGATTGAACTTCAAAATAAAGAGACACATTAATGCAACTCTTTTAGTTAGAAACTAGTTTGTTACAACTGATCTAAAATGTTTGTGAAATTATTTGTTTGATTATTATTGCTCCATTTAAAAGTTTTGTTATTTTTAGGGATGAACCGACTGCAGTTTTCTGGCTGATCGATTCCGATTTTGCAGATACTGATTGCTAAACACAGCAACCTTTCAGGTAAGAGTCAGTCTGGATCTGGATGCATTTTTCCAGCAGAGCTTTGAGAGACAAAGAGTTTCTTCCTGCTGAAAGGAGCAACAAGAGGAAAACCTGGAAAAAGACCAAACTCAGTGAGGAGGAAGAGAGGAAATCTGTGGACGGCTTAAAGCCGGTTCTGATCCACAGACAAGAGAAACATCAGTTTCTGCTGAACCCCAGACTGATGAGGGACGGAGTGATGTGATTCACTTCCTGCTGATTTCAACAAGCAGAGAAACTAGTTTACAATGTTTTAGTTCTGGTCTTTAGGTTAAAACACCAGAGAGAGTCGCTGCAGCAAGAACTGATGGACTGTAAAAGTTACATTAAGTTCTCAGTTTATTTAGATTAAATCTGAAAAGTTCATTATTGCTCCACACAAACAGATCAGCTTTAGATGCTGCTGTCATGGTAGATCATAGCTGATCATTCACCAGGTTAACTGCGCAGTAACTGAGCTGTGTGTTTATAGTGTGTTCAATATTTCTCTTTTTGTTCCTTATAGTCGCATAATGTAACCTCACTTAGCATCACTTTATAAGCAGCAACGTCTCACAATAAAGTTTTTCATTTGATCTAATTCCTTTCTAGATCAGGCCTTCAATAAAGTAAACAGAGCGCTGCTGCGGGGACCAGGCCCTATGAGAGCCGAGCGACCCAGGCCGAGGTGACTGAGGCCCCGGGAAGCCTCGGTGGGTTCATCGGTTAGAAAGGCTCCAGAGAGCCGAGAGACACGGAGAGACCCGGAGCGGCAACACTTACCTCTAGTAACAAGTCAGCAAGTTATTTCCATCCTGCAGCTCAAAATGGAGGCTGATCTGAAGGAGACCAGAGTTGGTTTCAGTTTCTATTTTCACAGGAAGTCACGTAACTTGTGTTTTCCTCTAGAGCCAAAGTTTGATTCATCTGAATAAACATTAATAGTTCAGTTAGATTTAACAGAGTGAAAAAACTAGAGTGAAGATAGAAAAGCTTCAGTATTTCTGTTTTGCTGTTAGTGAAGCAGATCTGAAGCTGAGCAGCTTTTTTCATGGATTCAGCAGAAAACCAGCAGAACAAACTGCAGTTTAACAGGCGTTTGATGGAGGATTATGAGCGCTCACTGCCCTCTGGTGGTGAACTATCGCAACTACAGATATTCCTCTTCATATTAATTACAGTTTATTTAATCTCATTTTCACTTTTATCAGGCCAAATCAAATCAGCTTACATTAATGTTAAATAAAAGTCACTGCAGGGTTAGTACATGGAAATGAAAACTAAACTTACTTTAGTAAAAATCCTCCAAAAAAGATTAATTGTGGGTAATTTTGAGAATCAAAATGTAAATAAATGTAAATGTAAATAATACAAATGTGTTTGATATATAATCCAAACAGCTGAGACCATAACATCACAAAGTATGAAAACACATAATGGATAAATATTATATGGAAAAAGTTAATAAAGTTTAAAATATTAGTACTTAAAATTACTTAGTTAAATACAGTATTTTGTATAACTGAATTCATTTATGAATAAATGTATTACACATACAACAACATTATGCTGCTCTTGTTAATGTCATTTAAATACTTTTATCTGTTTTTAAAGACTGTCTATAGAAATAACAATATTATACGGTGGTGGTGCAAAACCTCACCGGAGTTTGATTTGCTGCTACAAAATAAAAGTTTCGGGAAGGAAAGAAGAAAAGTAAAATGCATTATTTAATATGAAAGCTAAATGAGAAAATTAACTCGTTTCTATGGCTCTTAATGTGAAAGTACTAACCGGACGTGAATGTGGTTTGTAAACTCTAACTTTATCAAGTAGCTGTAGTTACCGTCTGCGTCCACTAGAGGGCAAAACCCGCCCTGCTCTGATAATAATAGTTCAGTTCGCGGCTCTGCAGCTAAAACATCAACATCATTCTGACTGTTTCCAGGATAATTTAACTTTTCATAAATATTTCCTACCTTCAGACCGGAAGCTCAGCATATTAGCGTATAAACCAGAGTTGTAGAGCTTTGATTCAGCTCTGTTGGAGCTGAAGCTCCAGTTTAGGAGCCACAGCTCATCAGGAAATATTAATATGTAACTTATTTATCATATACAGATGAGTTATCTGTATGTAAAATAACACATCTATATATTAAATCAGCTGTACAGACCATAATAATGTTAATATTTATGATGAGAAAGATATAAACATGATCAACTTAACAGAAGTCAGAAACCAGCTGCAGCTCTACAAACTCACCTCTATATTCAGAGCGGGGAATTTCCGCCCTCTGGTGGCCATAGTGGGAACTACAGTCCTGATAATGCTGCAGATAAATCTTTATTGTCATTGTCACAAGGACAACAAAATTCAAAAGGTGCCATCAGTCGGTGCACATGCCCAAAAACAAAAAATAACTGTCTCACAATTCACACACAACGCAAGAATCAACAAATAACTGGCAAAAAAAAAAGAAAAATAAGAACAGCCACATTCTCATCATTTATGATGATTAATGGTTGTTTTTGATTGCATTTAGTTTTGTTATTGTTATCAGGTAGAAACTGTCTCTGAGATAGTTGGTTCTTGTTCTGGTTGCTCTGTATCTTCTGCCTGAAGGCAGCAGTGTGAACAGAGAATGTCCGGGGTGAGAAGTTTCCTTTGTGATGTGTTGTGCTTTTCTTAGACAGCGGTCGCTGTGCAGGTCCTCCAGTGAGGGGAGAGGGCAGCCAATGATTTTTTGGGATGATTTTATCCACTTAATGTGGAGTTTAGAGAAAAACTAACAGTCTTCCTGAGTCATATTGACAATTTACTGACTCACATATTATCCTGACATTTTTTATTAACTGTTTGGAGTTATATATGTAATAAAAACAGTTTAAAATCATAAAATAAAGCTGCTGTGTTAAACTCTTACAGGAAGATTTTTCTGGTCAGACTTAATAAAATCCTGCAGTGACTCTTATTTAACGACAGTAATGTAAGCTGACTTGATCTGACTTTATAAAATTTAAAATTAAAACAAAGATAAAAATCCCGTTGAACAATTTACATGAAGAACGTCTGTAGTTATGATAGTTCACCACCAGAGGGCAGTAAGAACTCAACCAACCATCATAAAACTGATAAACTTTAAACTTTTCACTAAATAGTTTCTAATAACAACAGCGATATTAACTTAATCCTATGAATAATAATCTATATATTTTATATTTGTATGTTATTAGATATGGCGATTAATTATTAAAATAATTTAGACACAAAGTGAACAACAACTACTTAAAAAGTATCAATTTCTATTACTGTAGATGAAAATTAAGCTGAAAAAAAATTACATTTTATTCTGTAAAAATCCCAGAAATATTAACTGTGGGTAATTTTGAGAATCAAAGTCTCAAAAAGCTACAAATATTATGAAAAATATATTTATTAGTGATCAGCTGAGATCAGAGCATCAAGCTGGATAAAACCACCTAAAGGACAATTAATAAAAATAAAACGTGAATGACGCTTTTAAATATATCTGAGCACTGTAGTAAACAGATTATTTAACTTTTATTTGTTGGAAGAGACTCGCTCTCTACCGCCCTCCTGTGGTCAGACACTGTAACTACACACTAAAATTCTTTATACTAGTTTAATAATAAATTAATGAGCGATTATTAATTTCCTTTGTCCTTTATACTAGTTTAATAATAAATTAATGAGCGATTATTAATTCCTTTGTCCTTTATACTAGTTTAATAATAAATTAATGAGCGATTATTAATTTCCTTTGTCCTTTATACTAGTTTAATAATAAATTAATGAGCGATTATTAATTTCCTTTGTCCTTTATACTAGTTTAATAATAAATTAATGAGTGATTATCAGTGAACTGAAGGACAGTCGCTGCTGTTCAGCATCAGAGTTTAAATTTGCAGCTGCTGATAATCAGTTTGTGTGTAAAACCAGCTGCTGGAGCCTGATAGCATCGTTAGCATCGTTAGCTCCGCTCAGAGTCTCTGCGGGCTGTTTTCATCTCTGTGGAGCTGCTTCTAGTTCACACTGACAGATAAAACATTGATTTCATGTTAAAGTCGAAAGAAGATTTAAGAAATAAAACAGCAGAAACACGAAGAAAGCAACACGGGCTACATTAGCCAATCAGGAGCGGGAAACTAGCTAGCTGCTAACTTAGCCTTCTGCCCCCTAGTGGACGCAGTATGTAAATACAACCAGAGTAAAGCTAGAGAGTTGATATGTGAATAGCACTTCCTGTGGATTCCTTCAAAGTAAAACACAAGGAACTAAATTCTCCTCTAAGTACATTTTAGCTTGTTAGTTTATTATTTTATCAGAAAGCATAAGTGTGTAATTTTCTTAGGATGTGATATAAATTATATAATTGGGCTCTGAAGCAAAATTATCATAATTATTCTGTTTTCCAGAAAAAAAAAAATTATCATAAAAATTCTCCTGACTCTAAAACGGAAACTCGGCATCTTGGTGAACAAACCAGTTATTTATTTCATCAGGAAACATTAATATGTAATTTATTTAGGATATATAGATGAGTTATCTGTATGTAAATAACACATCTATATATTAAATCAGCTGTCAGTCCTTTAGACAGACCATAATAATATTAGTATTTATAATGAGAAAGATATAAACGTGATCAACTTAACAGAAGTCAGAAACCAGCTGCAGCTCTACAAACTCACCTCTATATTCAGAGCGGGGAATTTCCGCCCTCTGGTGGCCATAGTGGGAACTACAGTCCTGATAATGCTGCATTGTTTACATTTAATATCCACTTAATGTGGAGTTTAGAGAAAAACTAACAGTCTTCCTGAGTCATATTGACAATTTACTGACTCACATATTATTCTGACATTTTTTAATTCACTTTTTGGAGTTATATATGTAATAAAAACAGTTTAAAATCATAAAATGCAGCTGCTGTGTTAAACTCTTACAGGAAGACTTTTCTGGTCAGACTGAATAAAATCCTGCAGTGACTCTTATTTAACGACAGTAATGTAAGCTGACTTGATCTGAATTAAATTAAAATAAAGATAAACATCTGGTTGAACAATTTCCATTGATGATGTAAATAATGAATAAATCCAGAAAGACGGCAGGGTGACCGATGGAGAATGTGCTGATATGTGATGAAAATCGACTGTTTCATCTCATGTAGATCTGAACATATAAACTCATATCCAAGCATCATTATAGGTGGAGTCGTTGGTCCCATCCGTATTAGCGCTGAATTTTCCTGCTGCCCTGAACACATCTTCAGTAAAACAAGCCTCACTGAGGCCAATAGACCAGCGCTACGTTGCAGGAAAACTCTGAAGCTTCTTGGCTGGTTTTGGCCTCTAAACTGAGACGCTCTCATATGAAGTGAAATGTTGCACATTTAAGGTGCTGGAGATGACCTTTAACCCCTCGCTGTCCCAGGTTTTAGGTAGTGTCGAGGTGAAGAGCCAGACTCCTGATCTGCTGTGAGTGACGTGACGCTCGGTGGAAGTCCTGCATCCTGTTCCATCTTCATGTTGGAGACGTGAGGCTTTGCTTCTCCTGTCTGGGATTTGATGGGAAACGAGTCACAAGATTCAGATGATTTCACAGTCGTCACTTTGACGATGCAAACTCTGGTTCCTCTCAGTGTTTGGTCTGTCAGAACGCTGCTCAGGTTCCTCCTCCAGGTTTTCCTGCTTTTCTTTAAAGTTGTTCGACTTTAAATCCACACAAATAAACCAAAGAAAGTCGGTTATTATCTCATCTTCTAATGCAAATTTTCATCCGTCAACAAAAGCTGAAAAACAAAACTGTTCTCCTTGAACATCAGCTGTGCAAACTGATCCATTAGATCTGTGAGCAACATGGAGTTTATCTCTGTTTCATTTCAACTTTGACCTTTTGTTCCTTCCTGTTGCATCAGAAACTTCCCGTCCTTAAAGTGAATCAAACGGTTTGAGTGAAACCAGGTTTCAGGTGGACTGAAGTCGTCTTCACTGTGAACTTCATCAACTTTCTGCTTCACAACAAAACCTTTCAAAGCCAAACACACATCCAAGCAGCTGAGTCACAAATGATCCAAGTTCAAATCTTGTGTTTCTTTTCTCTGGAGGATCTGCTCAGGACGTCTGGATCTGTTCTGAAGTGGATTTAATGCTACAGATCCGGAGGAAGTTTTAGTGTTTGGCTCTGAATCTATAGAGCTGCTATCATGTCTCATTTTAGCTCAAGTTTTTTCACCACAACAGAATAAAATGACATTTTGCCCCATTAACATGCTCTTTAAAGCTTTTTAAATGAAATTAATACTTCATATTTCTGCTGAATTCAACTCTTGTAACTTGAACTCAGAGTATTTTTCTCTCTTCTGTTCCTGCAGATCATCAAACAGATCAGATGAAAAATAAAACTGAAAATCTTCAACATCCTGATCGACGTCTGGAAACTATTTGAAATAGAAACGTAAAATGTTCTGAGGTCGGTGACCGCCTCGTCGTCGGCCTGTTGCTACACCTGCACGTGACACCAGCAGAAACGCTGTCACCATGGAAACGCTAGGGGGACACCTCGGGTCCAAACATGGAGGAGGCAGCATCATGCTGAGGGGAAGCTGGTCCCAGTTGATGTGAGTCATTTTGATGCTTTTCAAGGTCATAGTGAAAGTAAAAAGCTTCAACATATAAAACATTATTTTAAGATAAATATAGCCTTCTCAAAAATAAAAACACTTTTTACTCTGAAGAATTTTAAAGAACTAATAAAATTAGAATTAGTTTTATTATAATGAAAACTATTTTGAATTAAAACCAAATTAAAAACTAAAACTTTTCATAATAATGACAAAAAAGAATCTGAATTTGTAATAAAAACAAAATAAAAAGCCAATAAAAAGAGAAAAGTGTTTTAAAGCCATGAAGCCAGAACAAGATTTAATCCTGTTCCTGTTATTCCATGTAACATTCTGGAATAAAACCAGGGATTTAATCCACACAATGTTCAGATTTTTCTCCTTCCATGTTTCCAGCTGGTGGCCTCAGAGAACAGAAGATGTTTTAAAAGCAAAACTTCAAACCAGAATGAAAAACTAAAGCAGCATCAAGCTGCATTGTAGCTGAAAAACCCATTGAGCTTCAGTGAAGCGGCTGAGATGAATCGTTCTCACCTCCATGTCCAACTGGAAACTCCTGACAGCAAAAACTGCAGAAAGTTTTAATCCCGTCGCCACTGACAGGCTGAACCAGATTCTTTGCTTCTCATTCCTGCTGCAGCTGCAGAGTCTCTTGTTCTTTCTAGTTTCCTCCATATGACTCTAGGAGAGAAATGTTTCTAATTAGATGTGACCTCTGACCTGAAGAATCCTCTGCAGACGAAGCACATCTGCACTTTTTTCTTCTTCTTCTATTTTTATGGAAGTTGGCAAAAAACTTAAAGTGTCGCCGACACGATAAAACCACTGACATGATTTACAAAGATGAACTATTGACCTTTCATTGTGTGGACACAAAAACCTCCATCATGTGACCTGAAGGCCTCTGATTGGTCGCCTCTAGTGATGTCATCAGAGGCTGGTTGTTGCTCTGCATGAGACAAAGTGTCTAAAGAGTAGTGATGGTCAAATGAAGCCTCATGAAGCAATGAAGCTTCCCGGCCCATTGCTTTGCCCAAAAGTTCATAACTCGATGCTTCATTCATTTCTCACTAGTGACATCTGCTGGTGAAACTGTGGCAGCCTTGTCACTCAGATAGACATATTTAAAAACAATTAGTAAATGCAATATTGTCAAAGTTCTTGTCAAACTCACGTTTAGTAACAGGAGAGTCAATTAAATCCTATTTAACTCATCTTTATTAGTTATTACAATAATTTGTAGTCAATCCTGATATATGTTGACGGTCAGTGGCTGTTTTCTTTTGTCACTGACTGATTTGACAGTAAATATTTGTTTTAGTGGATTCGGAGTGCAGCGCTTGTTGGGGCAAACAGTTTTCTTTGAGTTTTGATTTGCCTCCTGAAAAACTAAAATTCTTCAAAAGTTATTTTTCTTGGATTTCTATTGGCTCTCTGATCTGATCCCTTATATTTTTACTCATCAGCCAGAATTTTACTTTTCCAGCAGCTTTAAGTCGTTTCTGCTGTGCAAGACTGATATATTTTTGCAGAGCAAAGAAATAGTGGAAATAATTTCAAGAAGGTGAGAATTTTGGAGGTGAAGGGTTTAATTATTGTTTTTGAAGAATCTTGTGAGCAAACATATCAAGTTTTCCCTGATTTTTTCCTTCTTGCTGGCTCCTTTTCAAGCAGGTTTATTTGTGTAGCACATTTCAGCAACAATGCAGTCAAAGTGTTTTACATAATAAAAACACACAAATATAAAGTCACAAAATAATCAACCATTGAGAAAACTGGTAACAAACATTACATTTGTGAAGCCATCATCAAAATCATTAATACACATGAACTATAAAAGGTTCCTTTTATTTCGGCCACTGATGAAGACAAATATTCCTCTGATGCGATCAAATACAATAACCCATGAAGCTGCGGATCATCACGCTTTTATTGTGAAAACCGACACGCAAAATGAAGCAGGAGGAAGAGCAGCAGAACCAGTAAAGATACTGGAACCAGTTCAGCTCAGCAACAGGAAACTGCAGCTTTAAGAGAGCTTGTAGAAATCTGCTGTCAGTTTGTTAGTTATGATCAGCAGGAAACCAGAACCCGACCAGAACCACAGCTCCATGAAGCCAGCAGCTTGGCTCTGAAGGAGAACCGGGCCGAGTTCTGGTTCTGGTTCCTCCACAGAGAGAAAACCCAGAGAGGAAAACAAGAAGAAGTGAAAACTCACCTGATCCAGACTCTGCTCTGCTGCTGCATGGAGTCTGAACCGGTTCTGATCCAAACCTGGCTAGAGCTGAGGCCCCGCCCCTTCACTCACCTGAGGCTCCGCCCCCTTCCAGGTGATATTAAATTCCTTTCCTTCCATGTTTCCTCTCTTTGTTTTCTCAGTGAGTTGAGCTGTAAAACTTTAGGTCAGATTTGAACTTTTTCAGGTTTTTCTCAGTTTTCTGCTCATTTCCAACCAACATTTTATTGCAGGAAATCATTTCAGGAAGGAACCAGAAGATTCAGGAGTCTGGGAGATGAGACTGTAACCGACCTGAACACTGAGGTCCCAGAGCGCCCCCTGCAGGATCTGCTGCACCATTAACCAGACAGAAATGGCAGTTTTATACAACTTATTATTCTAATTCAATAGCTGATTTAATTCATCGAGTTTTGATTGAAAAGATTGATTCTCATCTGTTTTATTAAAAAAACATCTTCAGTCTGAATACTGCAAAAATAAACTGCTGGCTAAATTAGTAGCTTAAAGCTGAAATCAACTTGAGATGTTTCTGCTTTTACTAATTTAAGCTGTGAAACTAAATGTGAAAACTTATAATACAGCAAAAATGGCATGGAGGATTAAAATGAAGGTTTAGTTATTATATGTGTACACAGTCAGCTGCATAAAAAATACACAAAGATTTTTTAAAAACTTTATTTGGTCGTTAAACATCCAGCAACCCACATTGCATTAGAAGAATTATGAAAATCAAACATGAACCAATCAGCACATTATCCCAGTGATTCTCTGAGGTTTGAATAAATCAGTAAAATCACAGTAAAGAGCCTGAAGTTCTCTAGAAAACTCAAAACATGAAATATGGAGTTAAAAAAGTAAAAACCAAAACAAACTGAGAGAAATTAAAGCTGAGAATCAATGATGACGTAAAACTTCAAGATTTAGTTTTTACAATGAACATAAAATATATAAAATCTTTTTTTTTCCAGGTTCCACATGTTCCTGAAAACTGCTCTAAGATCAGAGTTTCTGTAGGACATCCAGTTCTAAACTGGTTAAACTGGTTTCTCTGATGGAAGCTGAAGTTTCTCTGCAGTTTCCAGTAAAGCATCTTTTTATCTGTGGAGCTTTGAGGAACATTTTCATGTCAGCAGAAGGAAGAAGCAGCAGAGAAAAGAGGTTTGAAGTGTCTTTCATGGCTTCAAAGCTGAACTGAAAATGATTCCCATGTTTCCATTCTCAGACCATTTCTGGTTCCAGGATGAAAATGAATCAGAGAGAAAAAAGATCAACTTTCCAGTTGAATCCAGTTCAGATCAAAACTCCATGAAGCCTCTAAATGGAGCAAAGTTTGAATTGGATCTTTATTGATCCAAAGAGACAAACAATATCAGACACTAAATGACAGACATGAGAAAATAAACAGGAGGAAAACCTTGGAGGTCAGAGGTCATCATCATGATCCAGTCAGAGTCTCTTTAGACTCAAACTGCTGCAGCTTCAACCTCTGAGGATCAGCAGGACACTGAGACCATTCTCTACTTCACAGAGATCAGAACCTGCAGAGAGAAGAAGGAAGGAGAGAGCAGATCAGTGAGTGTTTCCAGCCTCTCTCCAGCAGCAGTCAGTGACGCAGCACATCCACTAGATGGTTCCCAGGCTGCAGTCAGACTGATCTCAGAGCTGTGACCAAGATGAACCTGATCAGTTGTTTCCTGTTGAACTGAGAGAACAAACAGATCTGAGATCAGATCTGCTGCTGCCACAGTTTGATGGATGAGGACCACTGTCTCTAGACATGTTGGACGGCTGGACGCTGGAGTCCAGCTGGACTTCCTGGAGACATGGACACAGCAACAACACTCATCTTCACACCAACACAAACGCAGGAACACAGCAAGCTGCTGCTCCTCTGATTGGCTGATTGCTGTCTCTGTGTCCAATCAGGAAGCCTGAACCATTCTCCTCCCACTGAGAAGCTGCAGCTTTACTGGGAACACTGGATCTTTGCTTTGATGCTAACTGGGTTTAGTTCAATATGCTGACAGCAGCTGGACTCACTACAAACATTTACTTACTTTAAAGTCTTTACAAGATTCTTCAGCCGCCGAACATCTGAATCCTCCAGGTTGTTCAATCCCAGGTCCAGTTCTGTCAGACGGGTCGGGTTGGACTTCAGAGTTGAGGCCAAATAATCACAGCTGATCTTTGACAAACTGCAGCCCCTCAATCTGAATAAAGAATAAAAGATGTGAGCTGAAGCCAACAGGATGCAGGTTAACCAGTCCAACAGAACCAGTTAAAGATTCTCATCAATATTAATGCCAACAAGCTGCTGCTTCAATAAAGACCTGCTGACTTCAGAACCAGAACCAGAACCAGAACCTGGTACTGGGTCATGTTGTGTTGGAGGATTTTAGTCAGTAAAATCATTCCAGGTTCTGATCAAAGTGTTGAAGCATCAATTATTGATTATTGATTAGTTCCTGTCAGATTCCAGGAATTCACTTTTCTAGACTGGGTTGAATGACCTTTGACCTGCTTCACATGAGGGGGATTTCTACACACTGGGGGTCCGAATGCTGTCCTGTTCTGACCTCAGATCAGCAGGTCCAACTCAGTTACACAGAGGGACTAAATTAAACTCTGGATCCAAGTCCAGGAACAAACTCAGAAAATATTTATTAGAACAGAAGAAATTAATTTGATTTATGATCAATTATATATAATTATTCACAGAAATATCAATAATTATAGAATTACATACATCAATGTCTCCAGTCTGCAGCCTTCAGTCTGTAGAAAACCACAGAGCTCCTTCAGTCCAGAATCTCCCAGGTTGGTTTTGATCAGGTCCAGTTCTGTCAGATGGGTCGGGTTGGACTTCAGAGCTGAGAACAGAGAAGTCCTGCTGGTCTCTGACAAACTGCAGTCCATCAATCTGAATAAAGAATAAAAGATGTGAGCTGAAGCCAACAGGATGCAGGTTAAAACTGAAATATGAACAAATAAATAATAAAAATGTAGAAAATTAATTTCCCTGAATGTAAAAGAAACACGATGAACTGATTCTAACATCTGATCCAGTCAAACTGGTTTAAAGAGTCCAAACCAGCAGAACCAGAACATTTTATCCATAAAGAAACTCAAAGTTTTCTATCAGCCTGGATGAGTTGAGCTATTTCTGCTGGTTCCTGATCATCAGCTGGAGACCCGACTTGGTAACTGGATCAGAACCACTCAGTTTGTTCATTAATGGCCTTGGGTTCTTATTAAAGCTGCTGAAAGCCAATGGAGGCCATTATTTCCTAAGGAGACGTGACCTGATGAAGCATCATCACAGAGACGAGGCTCCAACCGACTGACAGCTGTCAGACTGAAGAGGACGGTTCCTCTCTGACCCGGCCCAACAGAACCACAGCTTCAGGACAAAGCTGAGGAACCTGCTGCTGCTGCAAACCTCACTTTCATTCATTTCATCTAGATTTGCTTTTCTACAATCAGTCATTTCTTAGATTTGGTCATTAATGATGATTTGAACTTGTCAGTGTTTGTGGCTCGACTCTGGAGGAACAACATTTCATTCTGGATGTAAAGATGAGAATCAGAAATGAGAAATAAAACAATCTGAATCTTTACCAAACCAAACTGAAACATCTCCATCATTAATTTACATCATTTGAATTATTATTTTCATGTTTTATTCAATGTTTTATTCAGTAAAAAACATTTTAAAGTAAAAAACTGAAAAACAAAGTTCAATAATCTCAAAGTCTGATATAAGAAAAAAATAATATATAAGGTAAAAAGTTTTAGAGATTTTATTCTGACATTTAAACAGGTTGTTTTAAAATAAAATATATTAGAATAAAAGCATTAATTAAACTAATGTTTAAAGTATAAATGAAGGATTTTATTGTATAAATAAAGAAAACAAACCTCAGAATCTTCACTTTACTGACTGAACTCTCCAGGATCTCAACCAGAGGCTTCAGATCAGAGTCTCCACCTTCATTTATGTTGATCTCATTTATTTCTGGGTTGGACTTCAGAGCCGAGGCCAAAACTTCACATTCAGCTTTTAGGAGCCACCAGCCACCAAGTCTGTGATTAGAGAAGAAATAAATTCAGTTCTAATGAAATCAATCTGGATCATAAAGAGACTAAAATATGATAACAGTGATGTCATCATCTGATCAACATCTGATCTTCAATTTACTGAGTTTGACCCCACAGAGAATCTGTGCAGTTCCTGATTAAAGTCCAAGTTCTGGTTCTGGTTCTGGTCCAGGCTTCATGTCCTCAGACCTTCAGCTGCAGTCAGATGTTGAAGATCTTCTATCATCTGTGAAGGAAAGTTCAGTTTTCTCTGCAGCATCTGATGGAGCTGCAGCATCAGAGCCTCAAAGGAGCTGAAGCAGCTGATGAAGAGGCTGACTGAGCTGATGAAGGAAACTACTGGAGATGATGGAGAGGAGGAGGAACTGCTCACAGCTCGGACTTGGACTAGACCGTTTGGCTCAGAGGAACAAAGGTTTGGATGTTAGAAGAAATTGTTGCTAAACTCTTAAAGAGCTGAAGACCAAAACAGAGCGTTTGGGTCCAGCAGGATTTTCATGGTGAAGCAGTGAAAGTTCTCCAGTAACTAGAAGAGGCTGGGATGTCTAAAGAGTTGAAGCTCATGTCTCTCCAGGTCTTCATGGCTAACAGCTTCAACAAAAGCTGCAGATGAAGAGTTGATGAGGAAAATGGTTCCAGCTCTGGAAGCAGAGTTCTCAGAGCTTTGGGAGGATCTGACAGAAACTAGGACTTTTTCTGGAGCCAGACAACAATCACCACATTTTGCTCTCATTTACAAACTCAGAGGAAACTAGTGGGAGGAGGAAAAGTTGGTTCACCAAGTTTCTAACTGGTTTCCATGACAACAGCAGCAATTATTGGGGTTATTTTAAAGTGTCCATCAAACCTAAACAGTGATTTTATAATTTAAAAAAAGACAAAGATCCTAAAAGGAGAAGCGGCTCAATGAGTGAAGAGGAGTTTAAAGTGTAAAAGTCTCTCTGGCTGATTGGATCTTTCAGACAAAATAGATTTTTTTCTAGAGTTCAGGGTTTTCTATTCAGTTAAACATGAAAACTGATAAAAAGTTAAATATTTTTAAAATGATCAAAATGTCTAAAACCAGAAGCTGCAGCTGTCCTGGATGAGCTGAATGTTTAGATGGTTGAATGGCTGAAATAGTCCAGAGGATGAAGGAAGAAGTTAAAGACCAAAAACATCCAGAAGCAACTTGAAGAAGAAGAAGAAACAGGAGGACAATAGAGCTGAATCAGCATTCACACAATGAAAACATCTGGACTCACCGAGCCTTTCTGCAGTTCCTCACAGCTGGAACCAGTCTCTGTTGTCCATCCCATGATGTGTTGTACTTCTTCAGGTCCAACTCATCCAGAACCTCTGACATCTGCAGCATGAAGGCCAGAGCTGAACAGTCAGTCACTGAGAGCTTCTTCCCTGAATCCAGCAGCCGTTGGATCTCCTGATAAAATGAGACGTCGTTCATCTCAACCAGACAGTAGAAGATGTTGATGCTTCTGTCAGGAGAGATTCTATCAGTGTTCATTATATCTTGGAAAAGAGAGATTGTTTTAGTGTTCATCTCCTTCAGGTTGGTGATGATTCTCTGGATGGTTTCTGGACTGTTCTCTGTCTGACCCAGCAGATCTTCTAAGACTCTCTGGTTGGACTCCACAGTGAGACCATGAAGGAAGCGGACAAACAAGTCCAGGTGGCCATTTTCACTGCTGAGGGATTTCTCCATGACTTTCTTCATGAACTCATCTAGAGATGTTTCTCTGTATTTTTCTCCCAGAAACGTCTTGATCACCTCTGACTTCCTGCTGGTGAAACAGTGGAGCATGTAGACTGCAGCCAGAAACTCCTGGATGCTCAGATGAACAAAGGAGTAGACGGAGATGTCGCACGTCCCTCTCTCTCTTTTAAACATTTCAGTGAACACTCCTGAGAACAACGCAGCATCGTTGATGTTGATGCCGCACTTTTTGAGCTCTTTGTCATAGAAGATCAGGTTTCCCTCCAGCAGCTGCTCAAAAGCCAGTTTTCCTAGAGACTCAATCAGCTTCTTGTTCTCTGGACTCCAGATTGATCTTGTCTTTTTTCCTCCATCATACTTTTCCTTCTTGATTGAGAAGTTAACCTCCAGGAATGCTATGTACATCTCAGTCAGAGTCTTTGGCAGTTTTTCTCCCTCTCTGGTCATCATCACATCCTCCAGAACTTTAGCAGTGATCCAGCAGAAAACTGGGATGTGACACATGATGTGGAGACTTTTTGATTTCTGGATGTGGGAGATGATCCTGCTGGCCTTCTCTTCATCATCTCTGAATCTCTTCCTGAAGTACTCCTCCTTCTGGGGGTCAGTGAACCCTCTGACCTCTGTTACCATGCCAGCACACTCAGCAGGGATCTGATTGGCTGCTGCAGGTCGTGTGGTTATCCAGAGGAGAGCAGAGGGAAGCAGTTTCCTCCTGATGAGGTTTGTCACCAGAACATCCACTGAGCTGGACTCTGTAACATCAGTCAGGATCGGATTGTTCTTGAAATTCAGAGTAAATCGACTTTCATCCAGACCATCAAAGATGAACAGAACCTGGAACGTTTCAAAGCTGCTGATTTCTTTGGTTTTAGAAAATAATTTATGAATCAGTCCTAATAAGCTGAACTTTTCTTCTTTCAACATATTCAGCTCTCTGAAAGTGAATGGAAATATGAAATCAATGTTCTGGTTGGTTTTGCCTTCAGCCCAGTCCAGAGTGAACTTCTGTGTTAACAGTGTTTTCCCAATGCCAGCCACTCCCATGGTCATCACTGTTCTGATTGGTTGATCTCTTCCAGGTGGGACTTTAAAGATGTTTTCTCTTCTGATTGTTTCTTGTTTCCTGGATGCTGTTTCAATGTGTCTGACCTCATGTTCCTGGTTGACCTCTCTAGTTAACCCCTCTGTGATGTGGAGCTCTGTGTAGATCTGGTTCAGAACGGTTTGATTTCCAGGTTCAGCGACGCCTTCAAAGAGACTCTGGAACTTCTTCTTCAGAGACGCTTTATGGTCACTCTGACACCGAATATCAAAATCTGAAGAAAGAGACAAAGACAGGAGAGGAGACACTTCAGCTGGACATAAGGAAAACAATAATTTTTTGATATTCTCAGAGACAATTTGTGCATCAGCTTTAATGGATGAGAAAAAAGTAAATCAATAAATAAAAAGCCCAAATTTTATAAAAATTCTGTATGGTAAGAATAACAAAAGTCACGACTGTAACTACGGTTTGATGAATCCCAGATGATCGCCAGAGGCGGTGCTTAAAGCACTGGATGACAATTACCGACAGAGTCCTGAGAAATCACACACAGAAAAGAAACAACCCCGAAAACATGCCCACCTCACTGGGATGATGATGAGCGCTGGGACAGGATCCCAGGTGAAAGGTGGCCCAGTTAACCCTGTAAAACCCAGCAAAGGTATTTGGGGATGACCAAGAGGCTGCTGCACATATAGCCTCCAGAGTGACCTCAGACACCCAGCATCTCACGCTCACAGGACTCGGTCAGGTCGAGCTGAAATCGCCACTCTTGACCCGTAAACCGACGAGCGAATAGGCCAGGAAACACGGCTGCACAATGTAACAAAAGCAAACCTGAAGCAGCTACGATAATAAATAAAGACAAGCCAGATATGGAGGCACAATATAAGAAAAAGCAATCCCAAAAACGGAAATTAATTGAAACCTTCAATTCATCCATGTGCTGAAGATGTTTGACCATCAATCTGCAGGCTCTCTGTTCTTCTTCATCACAGCATCTATTTTGTTGCAGTCCTTGTCTGCTCTGGTTTGGTTCTTCTCAAGTTTACCTTCTATCTCTGAATGTTTAAAGACGCGATCTGATAGAAGGTCATCAAGGAGCTGTTAACTCTCAATATTATTGGTGAATATTGTGATGAAAATATTGACTGATTAACAAACATTTTCATCATTTTTTTTCTCATTTCTTTACCATCATCACCAAGTCTTCATCTCAGTCTCTAAGTTTTAGGATCTCTGTTACCAAATGTTGGAATAAAACACACAGCAAGTTTTTGCATCTGAGATAATAAATTAGCCATATGTCCTCCTGTATTGAAGTCAAATATGTTTCTAAAAACCTCACAGCTGGTTTTAAATATTCTGTAATTAAGATGAAACTAAGAACCTACAGCAGGTTTGAAGTCTTTAAGTATTTTAGTTTTTGAAGCAGATCAGCTTAAAGATGCTCAAGATAGTGAGAAATTATGTGGAATTGCCCTTTAGTCATTTTCTGAAAACACATAAAACACTTGAATAATATATTAATTGCTTAAAAGATTAAATGTCAAAATTTAAACCTGGATCTGCCCACAAATAATCAATTATTACACAACCATTATCTGATTGATGATCTCTTTATCCATCCTGTCTGCATTTCATTCCTCTGAACCCTGTGATGTCTCATCATATTGATCCTATAAAGTGTTTCACTAGAGCTGGTGGCATGGGTTATGGTGCAAAGCGACCCTTCAGAATAAAATCAATTGTTTATTTTTCTGAACAGGCTCCAATTAAATGAGGACCATGTTAACCAGAGTTACCAGCACATAAGTTCCAGTTACACCAGCTGAAATAATTGATCACTAAAAGACTTTTAAACCTTAAATTTCCAAATCTCAACTAAAGACGTGGATCTGGTCCAACAGAGACGACAGGAGGCTCTGATTGGAGGAGTTCAGTCTCACCTGGAGAACAGCTGCTCTGATTGGCTGTCGGCCGTTCAGCTCCTGTTCTGGGTCTTTCTTCACACTCACAGCTCCTGTAAAGACATTTCTTCATCAGTGAAATATTTCACTATCAACAGGCTGGAGCTGAACATGTTCATGAAGGTCCACCACAAACTAGAGACCAGAACTGGGTCAGAACAGAACCTGAGATCATTGATGATCTCTGGTTTGAAGTTCTTCATTGTATCATATCTGGTATCATGACTGATACCAGTGTTCCCAGTCTGGAAGCTCCAGTGCTTCACTGGGTTTAGAGACAATCTGAGTCGTTGCTCCTCACATTGTTGGTTGTTTTTGTTTTCATGCAACATTTTCATCATTGATTCATTCAGACTTTCATTCAAACTCTGATTTACTGACCAACATCCTTCATGACTAACTTTAAATTAATATCTCAGAAAATTAAGTTACTGTTTATTGAAACACTGAAGATCAACCAGTTAATATCATTTATTTTATATCTCTATAGATTCACATGAATCAGTTAGAAAATGATTTCTTACTTTCTGTCTGATGGTTCAGGTTCATTACTGAAGTCTAGAGGACAACCTTTGGACCGGTCACTCCTCATAGATGGACTGATGGGTCCTGGAGGTTCTGCTCTGTCCTGATCTTCCATCTTCTGGCCTTTTGGAGAGAGAAACCAGAACCAGTCAGTCCAGTGATCCGGTTCCAGTAACTGTCCTGTGAAGCAGAAAGCTGGTTCCCATCATGTGTTCAGAGGATCAGAGTGAATCATTTGAATGAATGAGTGAACATTTCCTATGAACTAGTGAACTTATTTAGCTCCCAGTGGACTTGAACGCATCATGACTCTATTGTAGCTCTGTATGGAGGGAGTCAGTGAGCAGAAGGTTCTGAGGGAGCAGCAGCTCAGGTCGGGTCCACAGCTCTCCTCCAGACAGAACCGGGTCCAGCTGGGATCTCAGCAACATGTCAGCCTCTGTGTGCAGCTCAGCAGGATTTCCTCTCAGCTCAACAGACACAAAGCAGCTTTCAGGGACCACAGCATCCAGCTGAGGTACCAGCTGGACCCACTGCAAGGAATCATGGGTAAACAGCTGCTTCAATAGGGGGATGAAGCCCCCAAACACTCAGCGAGGCCTGAAACATATTTAGTCAATTGATCTGATTGAACTTCAAAATAAAGAGACGCATTAATGCAACTCTTTTAGTTAGAAACTAGTTTGTTACAACTGATCTAAAAAGTTTGTGAAATTATTTATTTTATTATTATTGCTCCATTTAAAAGTTTTGTTATTTTTAGGGTTGAACCGACTGCAGTTTTCTGGCTGATCGATTCCGATTTTGCAGATACTGATTGCTAAACACAGCAACCTTTCAGGTAAGAGTCAGTCTGGATCTGGATGCATTTTTCCAGCAGAGCTTTGAGAGACAAAGAGTTTCTTCCTGCTGAAAGGAGCAACAAGAGGAAAACCTGGAAAAAGATCAAACTCAGTGAGGAGGAAGAGAGGAAATCTGTGGACGGCTTAAAGCCGGTTCTGATCCACAGACAAGAGAAACATCAGTTTCTGCTGAACCCCAGACTGATGAGGGACGGAGTGATGTGATTCACTTCCTGCTGATTTCAACAAGCAGAGAAACTAGTTTACAATGTTTTAGTTCTGCTTTTTAGGTTAAAACACCAGAGAGAGTCGCTGCAGCAAGAACTGATGGACTGTAAAAGTTACATTAAGTTCTCAGTTTATTTAGATTAAATCTGAAAAGTTCATTATTGCTCCACACAAACAGATCAGCTTTAGATGCTGCCGTCATGGTAGATCATAGCTGATCATTCACCAGGTTAACTGCGCAGTAACTGAGCTGTGTGTTTATAGTGTGTTCAATATTTCTCTTTTTGTTCCTTATAGTCGCATAATGTAACCTCACTTAGCATCACTTTATAAGCAGCAACGTCTCACAATAAAGTTTTTCATTTGATCTAATTCCTTTCTAGATCAGGCCTTCAATAAAGTAAACAGAGCGCTGCTGCGGGGACCAGGCCCTATGAGAGCCGAGCGACCCAGGCCGAGGTGACTGAGGCCCCGGGAAGCCTCGGTGGGTTCATCGGTTAGAAAGGCTCCAGAGAGCCGAGAGACATGGAGGGACCCGGAGCGGCAACACTTACCTCTAGTAACAAGTCAGCAAGTTATTTCCATCCTGCAGCTCAAAATGGAGGCTGATCTGAAGGAGACCAAAGTTGGTTTCAGTTTCTTTTTCCACAGGAAGTCACGTAACTTGTGTTTTCCTCTAGAGCCAAAGTTTGATTCATCTGAATAAACATTAATAGTTCAGTTAGATTTAACAGAGTGAAAAAACTAGAGTGAAGATGGAAAAGCTTCAGTATTTCTGTTTTGCTGTTAGTGAAGCAGATCTGAAGCTGAGCAGCTTTTTTCATGGATTCAGCAGAAAACCAGCAGAACAAACTGCAGTTTAACAGGCGTTTGATGGAGGATTATGAGCGCTCACTGCCCTCTGGTGGTGAACTATCGCAACTACAGATATTCCTCTTCATATTAATTACAGTTTATTTGATCTCATTTTCACTTTTATCAGGCCAAATCAAATCAGCTTACATTAATGTTAAATAAGAGTCACTGCAGGGTTAGTACATGGAAAATAAAACTTATTCTATAAAAATCCTCCAAAAACGATTCACTGTGGGAAATTTTGAGACTCAAGGCCTGAAAAAATATAAATAATAAAAATGTGTTTGAAATAAAATTCAATCACCTGCGATAGGAGCATCAAGCAGGATGAAAGGGGCTAATAGAGAAAAATTAAATATAAAAAGTTAATAAAGTTTAATTTATTAGTACTTAATATTACTAAGTTGATTGCAGTCTTTTGTAGAACTGAATTAATCTGTAAATAAATGTATTACACATACAATATTATGTTGCTGCTGTTAATGTCATTTAAATACTTTTATCTGTTTTTAAAGACTGTCTACAGAAATAAGAAAAGATCCGCCGTCAGATCGTCCACCATACCTGCAGAGACGATACGGGTCAGAACCGCCTGAGGTTTGATCCCACAATAAGAAACTGGAATCAACTCCACCTGCTGCCAGCGGCGCCTCGGGTCCGACTACGACCAAACCGACGTGGTGGTCCTTACAGAACTGAGCCAGGATGCTGTGGTTGCTCACCGACACCTCTGCAGAAACGCAACAGAAAGCTACAGATGCTCACCTCTGGTTTTCAATTCTGTCCAGTGACTTCAGCTAAAATACATCCTATGTTGAGCAGTTAGCAGGTCCAACAGCCCCTCAGGTACCAGAGTTGCTGATCTTGCCGCAGCTGGCGGTTCCTGCGTTTCCGGGAGCCACCAGAACCTGCTGGACCCGGGGCGACTGGGCCAGCTTCCAGGCCAGCGCGTGTTCCCGTCCCCCGCCTCCTACCACCAGAACCCGCTCCGCCATCGCAACTGGAACCACAAGAGATTCGACTTGAAGGAGGATTTCCTCTCACCGTGTGAAGCCACCGTGCAATTATGCAAGCGCTGACCTTTAGCAGGAAGAGCCGTGACCTTTTCCAGGGGATGGAGGTCCGATGAAATCGTAGAGATCAAACCAATGAGCTGGAAGAAAAAGGAAACTGGACTTTTAACACAATCGGCATTGATGTGGAGCCCCAGATTACTGCAGAAACAGAGTAAAGATAAACGGGCCAATCTCTGGGATAACAGAGAGTCCAGTGTTGGACCCTGGCTGAACATGTTCAACTCTGATTGGAGTCACTGGACTCATGTGACCTCCTGAAACCAACTGATAGAAAAGTACATATAATAAGCTGGGAGCAGATTTAAAATGCCGCTAGAAAATAATGAAGGTTTTATTTGCATCCATCACTTTTAAGCGTTTCTTTTCTAAATATTGTTGACTTTAAAGTGAATCTAGCAGCAAAAAGACGTCGACATGCACAAAATTTACCAACCTCTGTTGTTATGAACCAAGAATTACTCGCAGCCCGTTTCGCCTGCTGTGCTTTCCCCGCTCTCCGTGGGTGGACTGACCCTCCGTGGAAGCTGCGGGGACACATGTGACGCAACTAAACATTAACACACACACACACACACACACTGCGTGGAGTCACAGTGAGAAAAACATGCAAAGTTTGCACAAAAACTAAATTACTAACGAAAAAAGAGAGAGAACAGAGAAGCTAAAACCGTCGACACGTGTGGAGTCTTACCTTCACCAAATGATGGGAGGAACACTTTTTGGATTCCACTACTTCCTTTGGGAGAGAAAGCGCAAAGCATCACGGGAGACGTAGTTCCTTTACAGCTGAGCTAAACTGTAAAATAAATAGTTAACATTTACCTTTAATACACTTTCTAAAGCAATAATGAAGCTTCAATCATCGTTAGAGCTAAAATAGGATTTTAACTATTTCACTACCATAGATGTGGTTAAAATCTATGGCCAGCAAACAACAAAGGGAAGAAGTTTGTTATCAGATTTAAGAGTTGCTACTAACAACATTACTTCTAGAAGTTTTTTAGGAGGATTTCATCCAACAATATTTTACAAACGTACTTTCAGTAATGATTTAACTGCATTTGCAGTATTTTCATACTCTAATAATTCTTTCCTTCGTTTCAATTTCCTCCAAAATCCCCATCTTATCTTCTTCATTCATCTTTCACATTGTTTTTCTTCGCTGCCAGGATTACCTTTGTGAAAAAATGTCTTCATTCCTCAACGTATCTGTTATTTCCTAAATGCTTCACTACATTAAATTAAATAACCAGCACACCTTTTTTGACTTCATAAGAACCTGCACATCATTCTACATTATCAGATCTATTTCACTTATAGCCTTCACACTAAATACTTTATTTTTACTTCAGACATGTTGAAGCAGTGCCAGGTCCTGAACATGAGAATCGTTCCCTAAAAAGAAATGCAGCTGATCTTCAGGAACGTTTTTGGAAAGTTTCCTAAAATCTCTTTAAGAACTTTATACATTTTTTAACTTGTATAAGCAACCTACTTATTCAGTTTGCAAACTTCCCCCTTTTCTCCTACAAATGCTCATTATGGTAAAACTTCACAACTGTTTTCATTTTGACTCCACACATTTTATTATTTGGAAACTGTATTCTGGCTTTTAGTGCTTGATAATTCCTCTCTGATTCCAAACTTATACATTTAAAATAAATAACATGGTATACTTAAATATTTCTGCTTTTAGCATTTGAGAGTTTATATTTTAGTTACACATTGAACATTAATATTTGAACTTTTTAAAGAAACACAGAACATTCCACAAAAACATTTATTATTAGTATTGTAACAATATTACATGTAAAACATGATGGAGAAACAGCAAAAGATGCGACATTTCTACATCTTTAGTGGAAGAAACGGAGCAGAAAATGAACCGAAGCTCACTAACTCCAACTCCATATTTCAGTCTCATAACTAAGATGGAGTTGAAGCTTTTATTGCTTCTGAAATAAATAAATGAACTGAGATAATCAGCGTTCCAGCTGACTGGAGGAGAACAATCAGAGAGCTGCTTTCCTTTCCAGCGTTTCTCCAGTCGGTTTTTCCGTCGTCACAGCAGAGGAAGTTCAGGAGCCTTGAGGAGCTGCTGAGCCACGTCTGAACCCGTCAGCGCAAACAGCGTGACCCCTGAACTGTACGCCGCGGGGATGCTGACGTGAGCCGTCCTGGGCCCGTCCTCCAGCTCTTCCTCTAACATCATCCGCCTCACTTGACCTGGAGAAAAGAAAACCAGAATCAAACATGGAGGCTCAGAGGTCGGCGTCAGGTGGGTGAGGAAGGTCGCCGCCTCACCCTCGACGTCCAGCTGCCACCAGCGCGGGTCCGACTGAATCTGGGAGAGGTCGGACGGCGGACCGTCGGGCGTTAATCTCTGCAGAACGTCTTCCCGACGAACCAGCAGCACCGACTGGCTGCAGAGTCGCTGGTGAACTTCGACCTCACCGACTGAAAGAGAGAACAGAACCAAACTTCTTTATGTTCAGATGAAAGTAGATGACAAAACAGAGATGTGCTCATCCCCTTCTTTCAATTCTGATACAGAAAAACAATTCTGATTTGACTTGAACCATTTAGAAACAAAAATCAGAGATAAACGTACTGAAATCCTATTTTATGTGACAACTCTGCGCCAGTACAGCTCACTTAAAGACACACCAGCATGTAAAAACAACTTTCATTTGTTCAGTAAGTGCAATTAGGAGTAAAATAACCAATAACTAAACCAACAGGTTGACTGCTTTGGTACAATATGGTAAAATAAACCATAAATCTTCTGGCTTACACACCTACATCCAAAGGGTTGGTCATAAAAACGGCTCTGGGCGCCACTCCAAATATGAGCTGATGGTGCCAAGCGTCGGGCACCTCCTCGCCGTCGGGCACGGCCACCTGCATGTTCATGGTCGCCACGGGAACGGCGCCCTTCCTGATCCAGCGTGCGAGCCAGGAAACCAACCTGACGCGCCGCCGTGGATAAAGGTGGAAGAAGCGGCCGACGGCCTTCCCGCCGCTGGCCTCCTGAGCGCCTCGGATCAGCTGAGCGTGAGTCGCACCTGGACGAAGGTAAACATGACCGGTCGCTAACGGCAACAAGAAAAAAGATTCACACTACAGATTAATTCATGGAACATCTACATTATTTTTTAACTAATTCACTCCTTGTGTTTAGAACATTCAGAGTGATGTCAGGGCGGCCATCTTGGTTCGACTTATTTTGACTTTGAATTCAGATCTACATTAAAATATTAGGTTGAAGCTGTGACTTCTTTTCTATAGCAAGAATTGTAGTAATTTCTTTAAAATTTCTTCAGAAAAAATAAAATGTTTAAATGAGAAATGTGAAATTTTACTTTGGTATTAGTTTTACAGATGTTTTTTTAACCATCACCATCATATTAGAAGAACTCTAAAAATTCATTTAGTTTGTTTTAATGACAGACATCATAACATGTTAATAACTACAAGCTTTTTTTCCTAATTAAAACGACTTTCGCTCATAATTTTATCAAGTACAATTTTGAATTTTTTTCAAATACTATTATGAGGACTTTCAGAAATAAAATTAAAAGACTATTCTTGTAACCCCACTCTAACTTCATCGTACAACTAACAGACAAATATCTCTTGTCATTGGACATTTTTTAAGAGAAAAAAACGAGAAACTCAATTAAGATCGGATGTCATATGAACAAAAATACTTCATCCAGATCCCTTCAAATTATTTACAAATTGAAACTTGCACATTTACATTCTACTCTCTGTACGCCAACACAATCAACAGCCTTCAGATTCAAAAAATGATGAAAAGAAATAGATTTTCTGTCTTTACTTTGGCGCCCCCGGTAGCCCAGCGCCCCTACATGCGTCACTGCTATCCGTTCTAGTCTCAATAGAAATGAACAGCTGCACATTATTTCGCTGGCAAACATGTCAAAAACTATTCTTCACGCACCAACATCCCATAATATAAACATGGCCGCAGCTCACCTGCTTCGCTGCGGGACAGCAGGTAGTCTGGCAGAGGAGACTCGTTCCTCCTCAGGCGGGTTTGGACGCAGCGGTCGGCTTCTTCCGGCGCAACATCCACTCCGAGGGCCTTCAGGACGTCCACCACCGCTGTGGCCCCGCAGGCCGACGCTCCGATCTGCTGGGTCTGCCTCTCCAGAGCCTCCTGGATGGACCACAGCATGGCGGCAGCCGCCTCTTCCTCCTCCTGGTCCTCCGGCTCTGCCTCCATCCGAGCGCTCCACCTGCGGAGAAACGATCAACTTGCTCTAATTTTAAATAAAATTAAGCGCCACTGTTGGTTATAAAGCGAAAACAGCGACACCTACTGTCGTTTCTGTAAAATATTTCAATCCGTTCGGCTTTTGCTCCGTTTCACTTGATATTTTTCTCCACTTTCCGCCAGAATGACAACCACCAGCTGACTACAACAACAATGCTCAGTGAGCATGCGCACTGTACACGGTAACATGCTCGCTACTTCTATTCCAAGAGAGAAGAGAAACAGCGCGGCCGCTAGCGCCCCTAGTGGTGTGAGGTCACAACTGCATCCTTACAGAAACATTTTCTACATCCAGGAATACTGATTTTATATTTCATTCATTAATTTAATCCGAGTTATATTTGATCTAAGGGCAGCTTGATAGTTTTGTTCAATAATCCACACAGTAAAAGTGTAAACTTTGTCCATTTTTTGATAAATAATGAGATTTTTATGCACACTTACACTAAAACATTACATAAAAAGTCAATTAAAAGTGTAAACCCTGTATGAAAAAATTGTCATTATTTACAAAATGACATTTCATGACAACATTTATAAAGAATCCTATGTCCTTTTTACGTGCAACCCTTCAAATAAAGTCTTACCAAATTTACTTCCTTGCAACCACATTGTTTTAAATAATATCACACCCTGGTTCACTTACACCTGCTTAGTTGTTTATGCTGTGGATTAATTTCACATTGAAACATTGTAAATAAAACATCAGCAAAACAAGAAGTGAACACTCACCTGATCCAGACGCTGCTCTTCTTCTTCTTCTTCTTCTTCTTCTTTTTTGGCGGTTGGCAAGCAACTTATTGATGTGAATTACCGCCATGAACTGGAATGGAGTGTGGATCGGGATGATCCATATATTTTCCCCCAAACCCCCCAAAAAAGAAAAATAAAAGAAACCTTATATCCTTTCTATCAATTTCGTTTTCTTAAGATAATTTATTAAATAACAAAAATATACAGACTCTGCTCTGCTGCTGCATGGAGTCTGAACCGGTTCTGATCCAAACCTGACTAGAGCTGACACACCTGAGGCTCCGCCCCCTGACACACCTGAGGCTCCGCCCCCTGACCCAGC
Organism: Xiphophorus hellerii; assembly: GCF_003331165.1. Lineage (NCBI taxonomy): Eukaryota > Metazoa > Chordata > Actinopteri > Cyprinodontiformes > Poeciliidae > Xiphophorus > Xiphophorus hellerii. The sequence continues at coordinate 13,421,662 of NC_045695.1, read as the reverse complement.
TGAGGCTCCGCCTCCTTCCAGGTGACAATAAACACCTTTATTTTCATGTTTTCCTTTGTATGAGTTGAGCTGTAAAACTTTAGGTCAGATTTGGACTTTTTCAGGTTTTTCTCAGTTTTCTGCTCATTTCCAACCAACATTTTATTGCAGGAAATCATTTCAGGAAGGAACCAGAAGATTCAGGAGTCTGGGAGATGTGACTGTAACCGACCTGAACACTGAGGCCCCAGAGCGCCCCCTGCAGGATCTGCTGCACCATTAACCAGACAGAAATGGCAGTTTTATACAAGTTATTATTCTAATTCAATAGCTGATTTAATTAATCGAGTTTTGATTGAAAAGATTGATTCTCATCTGTTTTATTAAAAAAACATCTTCAGTCTGAATACTGCAAAAATAAACTGCTGGCTAAATTAGTAGCTTAAAGCTGAAATCAACTTGAGATGTTTCTGCTTTTACTAATTTAAGCTGTGAAACTAAATGTGAAAACTTATAATACAGCAAAAATGGCCTGGAGGATTAAAATGAAGGTTTAGTTATTATATGTGTACACAGTCAGCTGCATAAAAATACACAAAGATTTTTTAAAAACTTTATTTGGTCGTTAAACATCCAGCAACCCACATTGCATTAGAAGAATTATGAAATCAAACATGAACCAATCAGCACATTATCCCAGTGATTCTCTGAGGTTTGAATAAATCAGTAAAATCACAGTAAAGAGCCTGAAGTTCTCTAGAAAACTCAAAACATGAAATATGGAGTTAAAAAAGTAAAAACCAAAACAAACTGAGAGAAATTAAAGCTGAGAATGAATGATGACGTAAAACATCAAGATTTAGCTTTTACAATGAACATAAAATATATAAAATCTTTTTTTTTCCAGGTCCCACATGTTCCTGAAAACTGCTCTAAGATCAGAGTTTCTGTAGGACATCCAGTTCTAAACTGGTTAAACTGGTTTCTCTGATGGAAGCTGAAGTTTCTCTGCAGTTTCCAGTAAAGCATCTTTTTATCTGTGGAGCTTTGAGGAACATTTTCATGTCAGCAGAAGGAAGAAGCAGCAGAGAAAAGAGGTTTGAAGTGTCTTTCATGGCTTCAAAGCTGAACTGAAAATGATTCCCATGTTTCCATTCTCAGACCATTTCTGGTTCCAGGATGAAAATGAATCAGAGAGAAAAAAGATCAACTTTCCAGTTGAATCCAGTTCAGATCAAAACTCCATGAAGCCTCTAAATGGAGCCCAGTTTGAATTGGATCTTTATTGATCCAAAGAGACAAACAATATCAGACACTAAATGACAGACATGAGAAAATAAATGAGAGGAAAACCTTGGAGGTCAGAGGTCATCATCATGATCCAGTCAGAGTCTCTTTAGACTCAAACTGCTGCAGCTTCAACCTCTGAGGATCAGCAGGACACTGAGACCATTTTCTACTTTACTGGGATCATCAGTCGGAAAAGTCAGAATAATCAAAATCATCGAACCTGCAGAGAGAAGAAGGAAGGAGAGAGCAGATCAGTGAGTGTTTCCAGCCTCTCTCCAGCAGCAGTGACGCAGCACATCCACTAGATGGTTTCCAGGCTGCAGTCAGACTGATCTCAGAGCTGTGACCAAGATGAACCTGATCAGTTGTTTCCTGTTGAACTGAGAGAACAAACAGATCTGAGATCAGATCTGCTGCTGCCACAGTTTGATGGATGAGGACCACTGTCTCTAGACATGTTGGACGGCTGGACGATGGAGTCCAGCTGGACTTCCTGGAGACATGGACACAGCAACAACACTTATCTTCACACCAACACAAACACAGGAACACAGCAAGCTGCTGCTCCTCTGATTGGCTGATTGCTGTCTCTGTGTCCAATCAGGAAGCCTGAACCATTCTCCTCCCACTGAGAAGCTGCAGCTTTACTGGGAACACTGGATCTTTACTTTGATGCTTACTGGGTTTAGTTCAATATGCTGATAGCAGCTGGACTCACTACAAACATTTACTTACTTTAAAGTCTTTACAAGATTCTTCAGCTGCTGAACATCTGAATCCTTCAGGTTGTTGAATCTCAGGTCCAGTTTTGTCAGACGGGTCGGGTTGGACTTCAGAGTTGAGGCCAAATAATCACAGCTGATCTTTGACAAACTGCAGTCCCACAATCTGAATAAAGAACTAGAAAATTTCGGAAGAAATTTAGCCGGGGCCTGCCAAGGCGTGCCCGTCGGTTTGGGCCCGGCGTTGTCACGCTACAAATTAGCATCGATGCTAAAGAACGCTGCAACGTAATCAATAGCATGTGGAGAATCACAAGAACGTTAAGTAAGGTGGACGTGCACCATTCAGTAAGATTTAAAATTTTCTCAAGGCTTTTATTTTGGAAGTTTTGTTAAACTTCATTTGAAAGGGCCAAACTAATCCCATGCGTAATAGTCACTGGGTTAAAATAGTTATATAATGCTCAAAACACAAGTAGTTGATGTAAAAATATTAAAGGCTTTTATTTTGAAATGTTTGTTAAGCTTCATTTCAAAGCGCCAAACTAATCCCATGAATAACAGTCATTGGATAAAATCAGTTATATAATGCTCAAAACACAAGTAGTTGATGTAAAAATATTAAAGGCTTTTATTTTGGAATTTTTGTTAAACTTCATTTCAAAGGGCCAACCTAATCCCATGTTTATCAGTGCTTTGGATAAAAAATTCACATAATGCCCAAAAGAGCAAATACCTGATGTAAAATTGTCAAGGCTTTTAATTTGAAATTTTCAGTATGCTTCATTTCAAAGGGCCAAACTAATACCATGTGTAACAGTGCTTTGGATGAAAAAGTCAAATAAAGCCAAAAAGAGCAATTACATGATGTAAAAATATTCAAGGCTTTTATTTTGAAATTTTCATTAAGCTTAATTTTTATTGCCCCAATAAACCCATGTCTAATAGTCATTGGGTAAATCAGTTATATAATGCTCAAAACACAAGTAGTTGATTTAAAAATATTAAAGGCTTTTATTTTGAAATTTTTGTTAAGCTTCATTTCAAAGGGACAAACTAATCCCATGTGTAATAGTCATTAGGTTAAATCAGTTATATAATGCTGAAAACGCAAGTAGTTGATGTAAAAATATTAAAGGCTTTTATTTTGGAATTTTTGTTAAACTTCATTTCAAAGGGCCAACCTAATCCCATGAATAACAGTCATTGGGTTAAATCAGTTATATAATGCTCAAAACAGCAATAATCTCATGTAAAAATTCTCAAGGCTTTTATTTTGAAATTTTCAGTATGCTTCATTTCAAAGTTTCAAACTAATACCATGTGTAACAGTGCTTTGGATGAAAAAGTCAAATAAAGCCAAAAAGAGCAATTACGTCATGTAAAAATATTCAAGGCTTTTATTTTGGAATTTTTGTTATATTCAAGGCTTTTATTTTGAAATTATTATTATGCTTAATTTTAAAGTTCAAAACTAATCCCATGTGTAACAGTTACTGAGTTAAATCAGTTATATACAGCCCATAGCAGCAAGTAGTTCTAAAGGCCAGTTCAGTCCTGATCTGTTTCAACTGAGGGTTCCACTATAGATAGAACTACAGTGATGCGTATTTGTAGTCCTAATCAGCAGCCAATAGCCTCTTGAGTTCCGTTGCTATGTTAAATAAGTTTCTCACCAAGGTGTGAACTGTTAGTGACAGAGCCTGAGACAGCCTAGAAAATCCTGTCGCATGACTTTGCTCTGAAGCACCGTGACAGAAAACCGTACGGTCTAGATAAATTTCGAAAACATTTTACCGGAGCAGACATGCGTATCAATGTCAGGACCGATTTTGATACCAATCGTGCGATATTTGTGGGCGTGATGGCGATTTCAAAATTATTTTGGGGTGAAAAAGTTCTCTTGATTTCTCACTCTAATCAGTGAGAGACGCACTCTAATTTTAGGAAAAATGAGAAACTTTGGGTCGCTTAGAGACAAATTGTGGACAAACCGTAATTGGTATCGACGAGCCGTCTTCACTTTCGAAGAGATCACAGACGTATCTACAAAATGAAATTTGAATGGCATTTCTACGTGAATTCGTGACGACACAGAAAATCCTCAAAAATAGGGTATTTCTAGGATTTTTCCCATTGACTTATAATGGGGTTTTTTTCGTAGTTTTTTGCGAATTATGTCGCCATGTTAACCCCGAATCCCACCAAAAGTAATAGCTCCAATGGCGTGAATTTTCTGCACATTTTGATACCTCATTTGTAGGTGTGCACGCAGCGGTACGAGCCGCATTAACGGTTACGGATGAAAAATAAAGAATTGGGAGAATAGCAATAGGTTCCTGCCATTGCTTTGCATGGCAGGCCCCAATAAAAGATGTGAGCTGAAGCCAACAGGATGCAGGTTAACCAGTCCAACAGAACCAGTTAAAGATTCTCATCAATATTAATGCCAACAAGCTGCTGCTTCAATAAAGACCTGCTGACTTCAGAACCAGAACCAGAACCAGAACCTGGTACTGGGTCATGTTGTGTTGGAGGATTTTAGTCAGTAAAATCATTCCAGGTTCTGATCAAAGTGTTGAAGCATCAATCATTGATTATTGATTTGTTCCTGTCAGATTCCAGGAATTCACTTTTCTAGACTGGGTTGAATGACCTTTGACCTGCTTCACATGAGGGGGATTTCTACACACTGGGGGTCCGAATGCTGTCCTGTTCTGACCTCAGATCAGCAGGTCCAACTCAGTTACACAGAGGGACTAAATTAAACTCTGGATCCAAGTCCAGGAACAAACTCAGAAAATATTTATTAGAACAGAAGAAATTAATTTGATTTATGATCAATTATATATAATTATTCACAGAAATATCAATAATTATAGAATTACATACAACAATGTCTCCAGTCTGCAGCCTTCAGTCTGTAGAAAACCACAGAGCTCCTTCACTCCAGAATCTCCCAGGTTGGTTCCGATCAGGTCCAGTTTTGTCAGGTGGGTCGGGTTGGACTTCAGAGCTGAGAACAGAGAAGTCCAGCTGGTCTTTGACAACCTGCAGCTCAAACTGAATAAAGAATAAAAGATGTGAGCTGAAGCCAACAGGATGCAGGTTAACCAGTCCAACAGAACCAGATAAAGATTCTCATCAATATTAATGCCAACAAGCTGCTGCTTCAATAAAGACCTGCTGACTTCAGAACCAGAACCAGAACCTGGTACTGGGTCATGTTGTGTTGGAGGATTTTAGTCAGTAAAATCATTCCAGGTTCTGATCAAAGTGTTGAAGCATCAATCATTGATTATTGATTTGTTCCTGTCAGATTCCAGGAATTCACTTTTCTAGACTGGGTTGAATGACCTTTGACCTGCTTCACATGAGGGGGATTTCTACACACTGGGGGTCCGAATGCTGTCCTGTTCTGACCTCAGATCAGCAGGTCCAACTCAGTTACACAGAGGGACTAAATTAAACTCTGGATCCAAGTCCAGGAACAAACTCAGAAAATATTTATTAGAACAGAAGAAATTAATTTGATTTATGATCAATTATATATAATTATTCACAGAAATATTGATAATTATATAATTAAAATACTTCAATGTCTCCAGTCTGCAGCCTTCAGTCTGTAGAAAACCACAGAGCTCCTTCAGTCCAGAATCTCCCAGGTTGATATCAATCAGGTCCAGTCTTGTCAGATGGGTCGGGTTGGACTTCAGAGCTGAGAACAGAGAAGTCCAGCTGGTCTCTGACAAACTGCAGACCTCCAATCTGAATAAAGAATAAAAGATGTGAGCTGAAGCCAACAGGATGCAGGTTAAAACTGAAACATGAACAAATAAATAATAAAAATGTAGAAAATTAATTTCCCTGAATGTAAAAGAAACACGATGAACTGATTCTAACATCTGATCCAGTCAAACTGGTTTAAAGAGTCCAAACCAGCAGAACCAGAACATTTGATCAATAGAGAAACTCAAAGTTTTCTATCAGCCTGGATGAGTTGAGCTATTTCTGCTGGTTCCTGATCATCAGCTGGAGACCCGACTTGGTAACTGGATCAGAACCACTCAGTTTCTTCATTAATGGCCTTGGGTTCTTATTAAAGCTGCTGAAAGCCAATGGAGGCCATTATTTCCTAAGGAGACGTGACCTGATGAAGCATCATCACAGAGACGAGGCTCCAACCGACTGACAGCTGTCAGACTGAAGAGGACGGTTCCTCTCTGACCCGGCCCAACAGAACCACAGCTTCAGGACAAAGCTGAGGAACCTGCTGCTGCTGCAAACCTCACTTTCATTCATTTCATCTAGATTTGCTTTTCTACAATCAGTCATTTCTTAGATTTGGTCATTAATGATGATTTGAACTTGTCAGTGTTTGTGGCTCGACTCTGGAGGAACAACATTTCATTCTGGATGTAAAGATGAGAATCAGAAATGAGAAATAAAACAATCTGAATCTTTACCAAACCAAACTGAAACATCTCCATCATTAATTTACATCATTTGAATTATTTTACTCATTTTGTTCATCAGTAAAAAACATTTTAAAGTAAAAAACTGAAAAACAAAGTTCAATAATCTCAAAGTCTGAAATAAGAAAAAAAATAATATATAAGGTAAAAAGTTTTAGAGATTTTATTCTGACATTTAAACAGGTTGTTTTAAAATAAAATATATTAGAATAAAAGCATTAATTAAACTAATGTTTAAAGTATAAATGAAGGATTTTATTGTATAAATAAAGAAAACAAACCTCAGATTCTTCACTTTACTGACTGAACTCTCCAGGATCTCAACCACAGGCTTCAGATCAGAGTCTTCACCTCTATTTATGAAGATCTCATTTATTTCCAGTTCAGTCAGATCTGGGTTGGACTTCAGAGCCGAGGCCAAAACTTCACATTCATCCTTTTGGAACCACCAGTCACCAAGTCTGTGATTAGAGAAGAAATAAATTCAGTTCTAATGAAATCAATCTGGATCATAAAGAGACTAAAATATGATAACAGTGATGTCATCATCTGATCAACATCTGATCTTCAATCTACTGAGTTTGACCCCACAGAGAATCTGTGCAGGTCCTGGTTAAAGTCCAGGTTCTGGTTCTGGTTCTGGTCCAGGCTTCATGTCCTCAGACCTTCAGCTGCAGTCAGATGTTGAAGATCTTCTATCATCTGTGAAGGAAAGTTCAGTTTTCTCTGCAGCATCTGATGGAGCTGCAGCATCAGAGCCTCAAAGGAGCTGAAGCAGCTGATGAAGAGGCTGACTGAGCTGATGAAGGAAACTACTGGAGATGATGGAGAGGAGGAGGAACTGCTCACAGCTCGGACTTGGACTAGACCGTGTGGCTCAGAGGAACAAAGGTTTGGATGTTAGAAGAAATTGTTGCTAAACTGTTAAAGAGCTGAAGACCAAAACAGAGCGTTTGGGTCCAGCAGCATTTTTCATGGTGAAGCAGTGAAAGTTCTCCAGTAACTAGAAGAGGCTGGGATGTCTAAAGAGTTGAAGCTCATGTCTCTCCAGGTCTTCATGGCTAACAGCTTCAACAAAAGCTGCAGATGAAGAGTTGATGAGGAAAATGGTTCCAGCTCTGGAAGCAGAGTTCTCAGAGCTTTGGGAGGATCTGACAGAAACTAGGACTTTTTCTGGAGCCAGACAACAATCACCACATTTTGCTCTCATTTACAAACTCAGAGGAAACTAGTGGGAGGAGGAAAAGTTGGTTCACTAAGTTTCTAACTGGTTTCCATGACAACAGCAGCAATTATTGGGGTTATTTTAAAGTGTCCATCAAACCTAAACAGTGATTTTATAATTTAAAAAAGACAAAGATCCTAAAAGGAGTAGCGGCTCAATGAGTGAAGAGGAGTTTAAAGTGTAAAAGTCTCTCTGGCTGATTGGATCTTTCAGACAAAATAGATTTTTTTCTAGAGTTCAGGGTTTTCTATTCATTTAAACATGAAAACTGATAAAAAGTTAAATATTTTTAAAATGATCAAAATGTCTAAAACCAGAAGCTGCAGCTGTCCTGGATGAGCTGAATGTTTAGATGGTTGAATGGCTGAAATAGTCCAGAGGATGAAGGAAGAAGTTAAAGACCAAAAACATCCAGAAGCAACTTGAAGAAGAAGAAGAAACAGGAGGACAATAGAGCTGAATCAGCATTCACACAATGAAAACATCTGGACTCACCGAGCCTTTCTGCAGTTCCTCACAGCTGGAAACAGTCTCCATCGTCCATAATATGATGTGTTGTACTTCTCCAGGTCCAACTCATCCAGAACCTCTGACATCTGCAGCATGAAGGCCAGAGCTGAATAGTCAGTCTCTGAGAGCTCCTTCCCTGAATCCAGCAGCCGTTGGATCTCCTGATAAAATGAGACGTCGTTCATCTCCACCAGACAGTAGAAGATGTTGATGCTTCTATCAGGAGAGATATATTCAGTGTTCATCTCCTTCAGGTTGGTGATGATTCTCTGGATGGTTTCTGGACTGTTCTCTGTCTGACCCAGCAGATCTTCTAAGAGTCTCTGGTTGGACTCCACAGTGAGACCATGAAGGAAGCGGACAAACAGGTCCAGGTGGCCATTTTTACTGCTGAGGGATTTCTCCATGACTTTCTTCATGAACTTATCTAGAGATGTTTCTCTGTATTTTTCTCCCAGGAACGTCTTGATCACCTCTGACTTCCTGCTGGTGAAACAGTGGAGCATGTAGACTGCAGCCAGAAACTCCTGGATGCTCAGATGAACAAAGGAGTAGACAGAGATGCTGCACGTCCCTCTCTCTCTTTTAAACATTTCAGTGAACACTCCTGAGAACAACGCAGCATCTTTGATGTTGATGCCGCACTTTTTGAGCTCTTTGTCATAGAAGATCAGGTTTCCCTCCAGCAGCTGCTCAAAAGCCAGTTTTCCTAGAGACTCAATCAGCTTCTTGTTCTCTGGACTCCAGATTGATCTTGTCTTTTTTCCTCCATCATACTTTTCCTTCTTGATTGCGAAGTTAACCTTCAGGAATGCTATGTACATCTCAGTCAGAGTCTTTGGCAGTTTTTCTCCCTCTCTGGTCATCATCACATCCTCCAGAACTTTAGCAGTGATCCAGCAGAAAACTGGGATGTGACACATGATGTGGAGACTTTTTGATTTCTGGATGTGGGAGATGATCCTGCTGGCCTTCTCTTCATCATCTCTGAATCTCTTCCTGAAGTACTCCTCCTTCTGGGGGTCAGTGAACCCTCTGACCTCTGTCGCCATGCCGACACACTCAGCAAGGATCTGATTGGCTGCTGCAGGTCGTGTGGTTATCCAGAGGAGAGCAGAGGGAAGCAGTTTCCTCCTGATGAGGTTTGTCACCAGAACATCCACTGAGCTGGACTCTGTAACATCAGTCAGGATCGGATTGTTCTTGAAATCCAGAGTAAATCGACTTTCATCCAGACCATCAAAGATGAACAGAACCTGGAACGTTTCAAAGCTGCTGATTTCTTTGGTTTTAGAAAATAATTTATGAATCAGTCCTAATAAGCTGAACTTTTCTTCTTTCAACATATTCAGCTCTCTGAAAGTGAATGGAAATATGAAATCAATGTTCTGGTTGGTTTTGCCTTCAGCCCAGTCCAGAGTGAACTTCTGTGTTAACAGTGTTTTCCCAATGCCAGCCACTCCCATGGTCATCACTGTTCTGATTGGTTGATCTCTTCCAGGTGGGACTTTAAAGATGTTTTCTCTTCTGATTGTTGTTTCTTGTTTCCTGGATGCTGTTTCAATGTGTCTGACCTCATGTTCCTGGTTGACCTCTCTAGTTAACCCCTCTGTGATGTGGAGCTCTGTGTAGATCTGGTTCAGAACGGTTTGATTTCCAGGTTCAGCGACGCCTTCAGAGAGACTCTGGAACTTCTTCTTCAGAGACGCTTTATGGTCACTCTGACACTGAATATCAAAATCTGAAGAAAGAGACAAAGACAGGAGAGGAGACACTTCAGCTGAACATAAGGAAAACAATAATCTTTTGATATTCTCAGAGACAATTTGTGCATCAGCTTTAATGGATGAGAAAAAAGTAAATCAATAAATAAAAAGCCCAAATTTTATAAAAACTCTGCATGGTAAGAATAACGAAAGTCACGACTGTAACTACGGTTCTATGAATCCCTACTGACCGCCAGAGGCGGTGCTTAAAGCACTGGATGATCTCTCTTGCACAGGTCGAGAATCTTATACCAACATGGTCACATGTGACCCCCGGTGACACCAGTAAGTCTATATAGTCACGTGACAATGACAGCTCAGTTCCTCAATCTTCTCGTGAAACACGATGATTCTGAGGGACCGAGCGCTCTGGCGGTCATCCGGGATTCATAGAACCGTAGTTACAGTCTAAACTTTTGTTCTATTTCATCCCTACTGACCGCCAGAGGCGGTGATTAAAGCACTGGATGACGATTACCGACAGAGTCCTGAGAAATCACACACAGAAAAGAAACAACCCCGAAAACATGCCCACCTCACTGGGATGATGATGAGCGCTGGGATAGGATCCCAGGTGAAAGGTGGCCCAGTTAACCCTGTAAAACCCAGCAAAGGTATTTGGGGATGACCAAGAGGCTGCTGCACATATAGCCTCCAGAGTGACCCCAGACACCCAGCATCTCACGCTCACAGGACTCGGTCGGGTCGAGCTGAAATCGCCACTCTTGACCCGTAAACCGACGAGCGAATAGGCCAGGAAACACGGCTGCACAATGTAACAAAAGCAAACCTGAAGCAGCTACGATAATAAATAAAGACAAGCCAGATATGGAGGCACAATATAAGAAAAAGCAATCCCAAAAACGGAAATTAATTGAAACCTTCAATTCATCCATGTGCTGAAGATGTTTGACCATCAATCTGCAGGCTCTCTGTTCTTCTTCATCACAGCATCTATTTTGTTGCAGTCCTTGTCTGCTCTGGTTTGGTTCTTCTCAAGTTTACCTTCTATCTCTGAATGTTTAAAGACGCGATCTGATAGAAGGTCATCAAGGAGCTGTTAACTCTCAATATTATTGGTGAATATTGTGATGAAAATATTCACTGATTAACAAACATTTTCATCACTTTTTTTCTCCTTTCTTTATCATCACCAGCACATAAGTTCCAGTTACACCAGCTGAAATAATTGATCACTAAAAGACTTTTAAACCTTAAATTTCCAAATCTCAACTAAAGACGTGGATCTGGTCCAACAGAGACGACAGGAGGCTCTGATTGGAGGAGTTCAGTCTCACCTGGAGAACAGCTGCTCTGATTGGCTGTCGGCCGTTCAGCTCCTGTTCTGGGTCTTTCTTCACACTCACAGCTCCTGTAAAGACATTTCTTCATCAGTGAAATATTTCACTATCAACAGGCTGGAGCTGAAGATGTTCATGAAGGTCCACCACAAACTAGAGACCAGAAACTGGGTCAGAACAGAACCTGAGATCATTGATGATCTCTGGTGTGAAGTTCTTCATTGTATCATATCTGGTATCATGACTGATACCAGTGTTCCCAGTCTGGAAGCTCCAGTGCTTCACTGGGTTTAGAGACAATCTGAGTCGTTGCTCCTCACATTGTTGGTTGTTTTTGTTTTCATGCAACATTTTCATCATTGATTCATTCAGACTTTCATTCAAACTCTGATTTACTGACCAACATCCTTCATGACTAACTTTAAATTAATATCTCAGAAAATTAAGTTACTGTTTATTGAAACACTGAAGATCAACCAGTTAATATCTTTTATTTTATATCTCAATAGATTCACATGAATCAGTTAGAAAATGGTTTCTTACTTTCTGTCTGATGGTTCAGGTTCATTACTGAAGTCTGAAGGATGACCTTTGGACCGGTCACTCCTCATAGATGGACTGATACCCATCTTTCATCTTCTGGCCATTTGGAGAGAGAAACCAGAACCAGTCAGTCCAGTTGATAGGTATTTTCCTTTTGAACCTAAATAAAAGAAAGAACCACAGACAACGTATATGAATTTTACGTGGAGCTTTTGCAAAAGGGAAGGCTCTATCAAACTTCTCCTCCGATCAGTTCCACAGAGCATTCTGATCTGCCCTCACAAAAACTCCTGTTTTTATTGTCAAAGAAGAACAGGCAAGGGGGCAGTCAGGAAAACAACAGAGGTCGTAAAGCTTCTAACCCAAACATCTAACAACCCAGTTCCAGATGTGATATCTGATCAAAGGTCTGAGCCCGGTTCAAATCTCGGTCAGTACTGTCAAGAAAACAAAATACGACTGCTCACAGGTGGTTACTAAATTAGGAGGTGTTCTTGCAAAAGGGTTTAAGGTCTGAGAAACTTAGTGTTATCTATTTCTCATAAAGTTGAACAGACAGTAGTGACCTCCAGGTCATTTAAAGAAGAGAACACTTTAAACAGAAAATCACAAAGATCTATAGACTTAATGTGAACTAAAGTAAGAATAAAATGATAATACCAAAAAATCTCTAACACCAGTGATCCGGTTCCAGTAACTGTTCTGTGAAGCAGAAAGCTGGTTCCCATCATGTGTTCAGAGGATCAGAGTGAATCATTTGAATGAATGAGTGAACATTTCCTATGAACTAGTGAACTTATTTAGCTCCCAGTGGACTTGAACGCATCATGACTCTATTGTAGCTCTGTATGGAGGGAGTCAGTGAGCAGAAGGTTCTGAGGGAGCAGCAGCTCAGGTCGGGTCCACAGCTCTCCTCCAGACAGAACCGGGTCCAGCTGGGATCTCAGCAACATGTCAGCCTCTGTGTGCAGCTCAGCAGGATTTCCTCTCAGCTCAAGAGACACAAAGCAGCTTTCAGGGACCACAGCATCCAGCTGAGGTACCAGCTGGACCCACTGCAAGGAATCATGGGTAAACAGCTGCTTCAATAGGGGGATGAAGCCCCCAAACACTCAGCGAGGCCTGAAACATATTTAGTCTATTGATCTGATTGACCTTCAAAATAAAGAGACACATTAATGCAACTCTTTTAGTTAGAAACTAGTTTGTTACAACTGATCTAAAATGTTTGTGAAATTATTTATTTTATTATTATTGCTCCATTTAAAAGTTTTGTTATTTTTAGGGTTGAACCGACTGCAGTTTTCTGGCTGATCGATTCCGATTTTGCAGATACTGATTGCTAAACACAGCAACCTTTCAGGTAAGAGTCAGTCTGGATCTGGATGCATTTTTCCAGCAGAGCTTTGAGAGACAAAGAGTTTCTTCCTGCTGAAAGGAGCAACAAGAGGAAAACCTGGAAAAAGATCAAACTCAGTGAGGAGGAAGAGAGGAAATCTGTGGACGGCTTAAAGCCGGTTCTGATCCACAGACAAGAGAAACATCAGTTTCTGCTGAACCCCAGACTGATGAGGGACGGAGTGATGTGATTCACTTCCTGCTGATTTCAACAAGCAGAGAAACTAGTTTACAATGTTTTAGTTCTGCTTTTTAGGTTAAAACACCAGAGAGAGTCGCTGCAGCAAGAACTGATGGACTGTAAAAGTTACATTAAGTTCTCAGTTTATTTAGATTAAATCTGAAAAGTTCATTATTGCTCCACACAAACAGATCAGCTTTAGATGCTGCTGTCATGGTAGATCATAGCTGATCATTCACCAGGTTAACTGCGCAGTAACTGAGCTGTGTGTTTATAGTGTGTTCAATATTTCTCTTTTTGTTCCTTATAGTCGCATAATGTAACCTCACTTAGCATCACTTTATAAGCAGCAACGTCTCACAATAAAGTTTTTCATTTGATCTAATTCCTTTCTAGATCAGGCCTTCAATAAAGTAAACAGAGCGCTGCTGCGGGGACCAGGCCCTATGAGAGCCGAGCGACCCAGGCCGAGGTGACTGAGGCCCCGGGAAGCCTCGGTGGGTTCATCGGTTAGAAAGGCTCCAGAGAGCCGAGAGACACGGAGAGACCCGGAGCGGCAACACTTACCTCTAGTAACAAGTCAGCAAGTTATTTCCATCCTGCAGCTCAAAATGGAGGCTGATCTGAAGGAGACCAAAGTTGGTTTCAGTTTCTATTTCCACAGGAAGTTGCGTAACTTGTGTTTTCCTCTAGAGCCAAAGTTTGATTCATCTGAATAAACATTAATAGTTCAGTTAGATTTAACAGAGTGAAAAAACTAGAGTGAAGATGGAAAAGCTTCAGTATTTCTGTTTTGCTGTTAGTGAAGCAGATCTGAAGCTGAGCAGCTTTTTTCATGGATTCAGCAGAAAACCAGCAGAACAAACTGCAGTTTAACAGGCGTTTGATGGAGGATTATGAGCGCTCACTGCCCTCTGGTGGTGAACTATCGCAACTACAGATATTCCTCTTCATATTAATTACAGTTTATTTGATCTCATTTTCACTTTTATCAGGCCAAATCAAATCAGCTTACATTAATGTTAAATAAGAGTCACTGCAGGTTAGTACATGGAAATGAAAACTAAACTTACTTTAGTAAAAATCCTCCAAAAAAGATTAATTGTGGGTAATTTTGAGAATCAAAATGTAAATAAATGTAAATGTAAATAATAAAAATGTGTTTGATATATAATCCAAACAGCTGACACCATAACATCACATAGGATGAAAACACATAATGGATAAATATTGTATGGAAAAAGTTAATTAGTTTAAAATTTAGTTAGTTTAAAATATTAGTACTTAAAATTACTTAGTTCAATACAGTATTTTGTATAAGTGAATTCATTTATGAATAAATGTACTACACATACAACAACATTATGCTGCTCTTGTTAATGTCATTTAAATACTTTTATCTGTTTTTAAAGACTGTCTATAGAAATAACAATATTATACGGTGGTGGTGCAAAACCGCACCGGAGTTTGATTTGCTGCATTAAAATAAAAGTTTCGGGAAGGAAAGAAGAAAAGTAAAATGCATTATTTAATTGGAAAGCTAAATGAGAAAATTAACTCGTTTCTATGGCTCTTAATGTGAAAGTACTAACCGGAAGTGAAGGTGGTTTGTAAACTCTAACTTTATCAAGTAGCTGTAGTTACCGTCTGTGTCCACTAGAGGGCAAAACCCGCCCTGCTCTGATACTAATAGTTCAGTTCGCGGCTCTGCAGCTAAAACATCAACATCATTCTGACTGTTTCCAGGATAATTTAACTTTTCAAAAATATTTTCCTACCTTCAGACCGGAAGCTCAGCATATTAGCGTCTAAACCAGAGTTGTAGAGCTTTGATTCAGCTCTGTTGGACCTGAAGCTCCAGTTTAGGAGCCACAGCTCATCAGAAAACATTAATATGTAACTTATTAATCATATACAGATGAGTTATCTGTATGTAAAATAACACATCTATATATTAAATCAGCTGTACAGACTGTGGCGGTCAAGAGTCATGCATACGCGCAGGCGCGTGGTACATCCCCAATAATGTCTCTGACGTCACGACGCTGGCTCCAGCAGGGAGTTTTCCACACAGACCATAATAGTGTTAATATTTATGATGAGAAAGATATAAACATGATCAACGTAACAGAAGTCAGAAACCAGCTGCAGCTCTACAAACTAGTAGAAAGAAGATTTAAGAAATAAAACAGCAGAAACACGAAGAAAGCAACACGGGCTTCATTAGCCGACCAGGAGCGGGAAACTAGCTAGCTGCTAACTTAGCCTTCTGCCCCTAGTGGACTCAGTGTGTAACTACAACAACCACAGTAAAGCTAGAGAGCCGATATGTGAAAAGCACTTCCTTTGGGTTCTTTCAAAGTAAAACACAAGGAACTAAATTCTCCTCTAAGTACATTTTAGCTTGTTAGTTTATTGTATTATCAGAAAGCATAAGTGTGTAATTTTCTTAGGATGTGATATAAATTATATAATTGGGCTCTGAAGAAAAATTATCATAATTATTCTGTTTTCCAGAAAAAAATAATATATCATAAATATTCTCCTGACTCTAAAACGGAAACTCGGCATCTTGGTGAACAAACCAGTTATTTATTTCATCAGGAAACATTAATATGTAATTTATTTAGGATATATAGATGAGTTATCTGTATGTAAATAACACATCTATATATTAAATCAGCCGTCAGTCCTTTAGACAGACCATAATAATATTAGTATTTATAATGAGAAAGATATAAACGTGATCAACTTAACAGAAGTCAGAAACCAGCTGCAGCTCTACAAACTCACCTCTATATTCAGAGCGGAGAATTTCCGCCCTCTGGTGGCCATAGTGGGAACTACAGTCCTGATAATGCTGCATTGTTTACATTTAATATCCACTTAATGTGGAGTTTAGAGAAAAACTAACAGTCTTCCTGAGTCATATTGACAGTTTACTGACTCAAATATTATCCTGACATTTTTTATTCACTTTTTGGAGTTATATATGTAATAAAAACTGTTTAAAAATAATAAAATGCAGCTGCTGTGTTAAACTCTTACAGGAAGATTTTTCTGGTCAGACTGAATAAAATCCTGCAGTGACTCTTATTTAACGACAGTAATGTAAGCTGACTTGATCTGAATTAAAATAAAGATAAACATCTGGTTGAACAATTTCCATTGATGATGTAAATAATGAATAAATCCAGAAAGACGGCAGGGTGACCGATGGAGAAAGTCCTGATATGTGATGAAAATCGACTGTTTCATCTCATGTAGATCTGAACATATAAACTCATATCCAAGCATCATCATAGGTGGAGTCGTTGGTCCCGTCCGTATTAGCGCTGAATTTTCCTGCTGCCCTGAACACATCTTCAGTAAAACCAGCCTCACTGAGGCCAATAGACCAGCGCTACGTTGCAGGAAAACTCTGAAGCTTCTTGGCTGGTTTTGGCCTCTAAACTCAGACGCTCTCATATGAAGTGAAATGTTGCACATTTAAGGTGCTGGAGATGACCTTTAACCCCTCGCTGTCCCAGGTTTTAGGTAGTGTGGAGGTGAAGAGCCAGACTCCTGATCTGCTGTGAGTGACGTGACGCTCGGTGGAAGTCCTGCATCCTGTTCCATCTTCATGTTGGAGACGTGAGGCTTTGCTTCTCCTGTCTGGGATTTGATGGGAAACGAGTCACAAGATTCAGATGATTTCACAGTCGTCACTTTGACGATGCAAACTCTGGTTCCTCTCAGTGTTTGGTCTATCAGAACGCTGCTCAGGTTTCTCCTCAAGGTTTTCCTGCTTTTCTTTAAAGTTGTACGACTTTAAATCCACACAAATAAACCATAGAAAGTCGGTTATTATCTCATCTTCTAATGTAAATTTTCATCCGTCAACAAAAGCTGAAAAACAAAACTGTTCTCCTGGAACATCAGCTGTTCAAACTGATCCATCACATCTGTGAGCAACATGGAGTTTATCTCTGTTTCATTTCAACTTTGACCTTTTATTCCTTCCTGTTGCATCAGAAACTTCCCGTCCTTAAAGTGAATCAGACGGTTTGAGTGAAACCAGGTTTCAGGTGGACTGAAGTCGTCTTCACTGTGAACTTCATCAACTTTCTGCTTCACAACAAAACCTTTCAAAGCCAAACACACATCCAAGCAGCTGAGTCACAAATGATCCAAGTTCAAATCTTGTGTTTCTTTTCTCTGGAGGATCTGCTCAGGACGTCTGGATCTGTTCTGAAGTGGATTTAATGCTACAGATCCGGAGGAAGTTTTAGTGTTTGGCTCTGAATCTATAGAGCTGCTATCATGTCTCATTTTAGCTCAAGTTTTTTCACCACAACAGAATAAAATGACATTTTGCCCCATTAACATGCTCTTTAAAGCTTTTTAAATGAAATTAATACTTCATATTTCTGCTGAATTCAACTCTTGTAACTTGAACTCAGAGTATTTTTCTCTCTTCTGTTCCTGCAGATCATCAAACAGATCAGATGAAAAATCAAACTGAAAATCTTCAACATCCTGATCGACGTCTGGAAACTATTTGAAATAGAAACGTAAAATGTTCTGAGGTCGGTGACCGCCTCGTCGTCGGCCTGTTGCTACACCTGCACGTGAAACCAGCAGAAATGCTGTCGCCATGGAAACGCTACGGGGACACCTCGGGTCCAAACATGGAGGAGGCAGCATCATGCTGAGGGGAAGCTGGTCCCAGTTGATGTGAGTCATTTTGATGCTTTTCAAGGTCATAGTGAAAGTAAAAAGCTTCAACATATAAAACATTATTTTAAGATAAATATAGCCTTCTCAAAAATAAAAACACTTTTTACTCTGAAGAAATTTAAAGAACTAATAAAATTAGAATTAGTTTTATTATAATTAAAACTATTTTGGATAAAAACCAAATTAAAAACTAAAACTTTCATAATAATGACAAAAAAGAATCTGAATTTGTAATAAAAACAAAATAAAAGCCAATAAAAAGAGAAAAGTGTTTTAAACACAGCAACAACAGTTTCCTTATTAATCTGAGCTTTTCTGATATCATCCTCTAAACATAAAATAGGATCCATTGTTCCTCTCCCTCTATGAAAACCACTCTGATAAGGAGCAATTAAATGTTTTGACTCCAAATATTGTGTCAATCTCTCATTCACCATCCTTTCCATCAGTTTACACAGATTAGATGTTAAAGCTATTGGTCTGTAATTTACAGGGTTACTCTGATCTTTCCCAGGTTTCTTCAACGGAATAATAATAGCTTCTTTCCACTTACAAGGCAGTCTCTCCAAAATATGACTTTGGTAAAAGTCGAAGTCACTGACTGAAATGTTACTTGAGTTAAAGTCTTAAAGTATCTGAAACTTCTTGTACTTAAGTATGGAAATTACTGTAAAAATGGATGTACTCAAGTAATGTAATGAAAAGTACAAGTAAAAAGTAAAACAAAGCAAATGCAGTTTGAATGACATTTTTTATATTTTGGTAAACTTGTCAAATACATTTAAAATAATGTACCCAACCAAGTGCAGGCAAAATTAAACCTGCTAATAGATAAACCTGCAGGCATCATTTAGTTAAGAAAATTAGGTGCTTTACCTATAGCACAAGGTTAACTTAACCTGCTTTACAACTGAACCAGCTTCTTAGTATACCCTCCAGGACAGAAAATACAAAGTTTTTGTAAGCCTTAAGTTTTCCCTTCAAGTAAGGTCAGTGCTGAAAATGAGAAAAATAAATAGTACAGAAAATGCGGCCAACATGAAGAAAAAGAGCTGTTACGATTACTCTACTTCACAAATCAGTGAATCAGTCAATCCTACAGTCAGTAGATGGTGCACACAACTGGTCATTATGCAAAAGAAAAAAGAATTGGGAGGGAAATGCAGCTTATTGGCATCTGTAAACCTGGTTTTGAACTTGCATGTCTTTCCTATATTCGTTAAATTTAGTCTAAATTGCTATCGCTATGGCTTCTGTCCCCCTTGAACAGAGGAGTCTAGGTAGCCTGCTACAGTCAACATTAGGCCTAAGCTAAATACACCACGTGTGGAACTGAAACAATGCCAAACAAAGTTCATTTATGGTCAACGTTTCACAATACAGTAGTGCCTAGTGACCAAGCTATAGTTACTGAAACAGGAGGATTATAACCATTTCATAAGACGTTACCTCGATGGTAGGGTGACCAGGCGTCCTCTTGTTCCCGGACATGTCCTACTTTTCAGACCTAAAAATCGTCGGGGATTTTGGTCAACTGCCTCAAAACACATTACATAGCTTACAGTGCATTGTGATTGCATTGCCACTCCGTTCCACTACTCCATTCCAGGTTTCTTTGTATGGCAAATTAATCACGCCCTTCTCCCCAAATCCAATCACGTTGCATTATGTGTGCGAGTGTGTGTAGGAAAAGTAAAGATAACACCCCCCCCTCATCAAAGCCTAAATTGAGGTATTCAGCTGGATAATGTTCAGGTTGGCACCTTAACACTTGCTTGTCAACCTCTCTGGATGTCCACTCAAGGCGTCACAACACCAAATTATTATTCTCTTTGCAGTTGTGAAACGTTTAAAACTTCCCATATTATTTCATTCCTCATAAATCATTTGCTTACTTAAACAAGCCACTCTAAAGAGAAAACTGTTCTCTGAATTTAGAAAACTAAAACTACATCAAAATCTTGCCTTATGCGATGATCATGACTTCTCTACTGTCAGACAGACCACAAAACAATCCTCACTCCCTCCTTGCATGAACTTCCTCTCACCTACTTTTCTTTCCAGCTTTTAGATAATTCATTATTTTTCATTTTGTTTACTAAATCATTTATTTATTTATCTATACTCTATATCTTCAACATCTTCTTTTTATTTTCTTTCTGTATTTGGTTGCTTAAGAGGAAAGGAGATCAGGCTTTTTCTGTTGTTGCTCCTCTTCTATGGAACAATCTACTTTTCCAAATTAGATCTGCCCACAGCCTGGATCATTTTAAATCGCTTCTTAAAACTCATTTTTATTCCTTGGCATTTAATTGAACTAGTGTTTGATACTCTGTTTTTATTCATTTGTTATTGTCATTCTTGTCCAGCACTTTGGTGCAGTTTTATGCCTGTTTTTAAAGTGCTATATAAATAAATTTGACATTTCTTTTTTCTTATAACTCTTACCTGAGCTCCTCCCTGCTCTGCTGCCTGATCTGCTTCACTCTTCTTGCTCTCCTGTTTTATCCTAACTTTTCTGATTGCCTTCTTCTCTCTTTTTAGCTCCTCCATCCACTTTTCTAACTCACCCATTCCTTCACTACTCATCTTTTTTTGATTTGATTTTCGTTTTCTGTCGTACTTCATCCTATAACTCAGTCAGTTTTTTTGAGTGTTTAATTAAGTAATATTTTTCTATCAATTTATTTAAATTCTTTACTGAGTTAGGGTTTTGTCTTTCCATAAACTTCCAGTCCTTACACTGGAGTTTATCTTTCGGTGTTAATTTGCTATTTCCTTTTCCCATTTTGAGCAAATTAGTCAATTTCGTTCCAGTCTTAAAAACACATAGGGTGGACTCTAAAAGACTGGATAAATTCTTAGCAGGACGGTGATCAATCCCCTGTTGTGGTAATTCTCTCTTCAACCTTTTCAGGTGGGAAATTCTTGCCTACATGCATCCACCAGAGGTTCACCGTTTGCACTCCTGCCGTTTGGTATGAGGACAAATACCTAGTGGTATTTAAATTCCTCCAAGTATTCTCACACTCACACACACACTTGGTATTACGGGTTTTTCAGTTTACGCGGACTCCGCCGTCCTTCTGTTACCTATCAGTGCCTAGGATTCATGGGGTTTTACACCCCAAAGACCCTCAATTGTTCGCTCACTTTTTAATTTAAACGCTACTCACATGTCCCCCCTTCACGGACGTCCCGTCAGCCGTTGGTTTCCAGCAGGCGTATCGGACTCCGGCTTCGAAGGAGCAATTTATCCATCCATCCATCTTCTTCCGCTTACCCGGGGTCGGGTCGCGGGGGTAGCAGCTTCAGAAGGGAGGCCCAGACTTCCCTCTCCCCGGCCACTTCTTCCAGCTCCTCCGGGGGAATCCCGAGGCGTTCCCAGGCCAGCTGAGAGACATAGTCCCTCCAGCGTGTCCTGGGTCTTCTCCGGGGCCTCCTCCCGGTGGGACGTGCCGGGAGCACCTCACCAGGGAGGCGTCCAGGAGGAATCCTGACCAGATGCCCGAGCCTCAACTGGCTCCTCTGGATGTGAAGGAGCAGCGGCTCTACTCTGAGTCCCTCCCGGATGACTGAGCTTCTCACCCTGTCTCTAAGGGAGAGCCCAGCCACCCTACGGAGAAAACCCATTTCGGCCGCTTGTATCCGCGATCTCGTTCTTTCGGTCACGACCCAAAGCTCATGACCATAGATGAGGGTGGGAACGTAGATCGACCGGTAAATCGAGAGCTTCGCTTTTTGGCTCAGCTCTCTCTTCACCACGACGGACCGGTACAGCGCCCGCTTGACTGCAGACGCTGAGCCAATCCGCCTGTCGACCTCCCGCTCCCTTCTTCCCCCATTCGTGAACAAGATCCCGAGATACTTGAACTCCTCCACTTGGGGCAGGACAAACCCCCTGACCCGGAGAAGGCACTCTACCCTTTTCCGGCTCAAAAAAATGGCCTCGGATTTGGAGGCACTGATCCTCATCCCGGCCGCTTCACACTCGGCTGCGAACCGCTCCAGCGAGAGCTGCAGATCACGGCCTGATGAAGCCAAAAGGACCACATCGTCCGCAAAAAGCAGAGATGAGATCCTAAGGCCACCAAATCGGATCCCCTCAACACCTTGGCTGCGCCTAGAAATTCTGTCCATGAAAGTGATGAACAGAATCGGTGACAAAGCTCAGCCCTGGCGGAGTCCAACTCTCACCGGAAACGAGCCCGACTTACTGCCGGCAATGCGGACCAGACTCTGACACCGGTCATACAGGGACCTGACAGCCCGTATCAAAGGGCCCGGTACCCCATACTCCCGGAGAACCCCCCACAGGGCTCCCCGAGGGACACGGTCGAACGCCTTCTCCAAGTCCACAAAACACATGTAGACTAGTTGGGCGAACTCCCGTGCACCCTCCAGGACCCTGCAGGGTGTAGAGCTGGTCCAGTGTTCCACGACCAGGACGAAAACCACACTGCTCTTCCTGAATCCGAGGTTCGACTATCCGACGGATAGTTTCCAGCAGGCGGGTCGGAGACACAGTCCTGGAAAGGATCTGTGAGACTCCTAGGAGCCTGCGGTGGTCACGGTCTTCTGATGTCCGTTCCTCCCTCTGGAAGCCGCAGATTTCTGCCTCTGCTCTCAAGCTTCATCTGAGTCTAGCCCTGCTTTTGTGGTCGTTATTTAATGTTTTTTCGAAATTAAAATATCCAGGGTGGCACCCAATACCTCAAAGTCCCTGATTGGTACATTTTGATGAACGTTCTCCCAATTATCTGAAATAAATTTGATTTCTCTTCTTTAGTTTCTTCATCCGGGGTCTGAGTCTCTGTTTGGTCCATCTTTTCTTCGTCAGCCTTTAAATTTTCTTCCCTGGCTTTAAGTTTGTCCATCTTCAATTTAAGTCCAGCAATTTCTTGAGTGAGCTCTTCGTTCACCTTGCCAATCCAGTACAACTGTTGCGATTTCTCTTTCATTGAATTGTTAAAGTTTTTTTTATCGACCATTGTTCCCCATTTTACCTTCTTATTATGGGTTGACAGGGCTTTGCTTTCTGATTGTAATTGTTCAACTGTCGCTTTAGCCTCGTCCAATTCACTATTTAAAGTCTTGAATTGTTGCTTCAAATAATCATTTTTGTTTACCAGCCTTTCATTCTCTGTCTGCCAGGTGTCTTTTTTCCTGGCATTCAGTCTCTCAATCTTCAGCCTCAGATTTTCGACAGTTTTCTGAAGCTTCTTGTTCTCTTTTGTAAGCTTCCGGCAGCTCTTCTCCAAACTTTCCACGTTCTCCAGCAATTCATTTCGTCGCGCCATCGTTCAGTTTTGTTTGAGATTGAAGTCTGCAAATGAATTTCTCTGTGGAACCTGGGAATACAAAGACAGGCGGCTGTGATGTCACAGACAGGATGAGTGACATCACAGCTTCACGTCAAAGCCACAAGAAGTCTGTTGGGTGAGGGGGAGGGAGAGGGGGGCGGATGTTGTTTTTTTTAAACTTTATTCGCAGACACACTGTATAACGACAGAGTTATGCCTCATTTGTTCTGCCTCAAGAAAAAACAAATACAGATAAACATATTCAAGATAAAGAAAAAGCTAAGGGTTCATTTAAAGCAATACAGATTCCAATTGTTTTATTTTCTGTAGCTCTTTTTCTGTCATCTTCATGTCGAATCTTCACATTCAAAGACAAACTCCCAGGATTTTCTGGTTTTT
Organism: Xiphophorus hellerii; assembly: GCF_003331165.1. Taxonomy (NCBI): domain Eukaryota; kingdom Metazoa; phylum Chordata; class Actinopteri; order Cyprinodontiformes; family Poeciliidae; genus Xiphophorus; species Xiphophorus hellerii. The sequence goes on along the minus strand of NC_045695.1, from coordinate 13,397,851 downwards.
ATTCATTTTTATTTTTCACAGATTGTGAGAACATCCCACCTTTAAATGGCTTGTTTTCCGGTAGAGAAGAGACATAAAAAAAAATTAAAGATATAGGTAACAAGTTTCTATGAAACAGTGTCATTGTTTTTATTGTTTTATACTTGTGCATATGTATTAATTGTTTTTATCTTGTAACCAGGTTGCTATGTATTGCAAATTTTTTGCTCAGGTCCCTCTTGAAAATGAGATCTAGATCTCAACGAGGTTTACCTGATTAAATAAAGGAATATGAATTACACCCATTGAGTAAATATGAATGCAGCAGCGCCCTCTGCTGTTTGACAAAGGTTAAAAAAACCCAAAAAACTACTTGCCGCATGTTTACGTTTATTAAGTGTTATGTCACCGAATATCTTACAAAACTCAAACTCTTATGCATCACTTTTTTACACAAAGTGATGCATTTCAAACAGTTATTTCCATGATCCAATCAACTTCTATTCAGACACCAGAAAGTTCCTAACAAAGTCGATAAAATGTCGAATAAAAATGATTTTACAAATCCTTTAAACTCACTTCACTTTGAGCCATGATGGATTAGTATTAGATTTTTTTTTTTCTAAAACAAGTAATTACAAAAGTTATTTCCTCTATACAAATATACACAAAACTGTTGTTAATCTTTAGTTTGGGCAAGAATGGTCACCAAAAATCTTGCAATGTTGCATTAAATCGATGTTTATGGTAACTATTTAAGACAAATTTACGGAATAAGAAAATATATTAAATTGGATGCTTTTCGAAAAGCAAAAATAGTGACTTGTGTCTCGTAACAGCATGCAGGATCCCACCTGAGCAGAGTCTCTGCAGCTCCTCACCATGTGGTCTCCACGGCCATATTAATTGAAAAATGTTTAACAGTTTTCAATTTTTTAAATGAACCAATTCCAGTGAACTCGTTACAGTTGCCATGTTTGCTCGTTTTATTTCCACAAGTGACATAAATTATGGACATTCAAGTTTGAATAATTACATAACCCACTAAATATTAGATTGTCTCTGTGCTGCAATATAAAACATAACGCAACGTTTGACACATGCACTGTTTCAGTGCAAAGCAATATGAGCTGATATCATTTTGCGCATTTATAACAGCTGACAAAGGCTTTACATTCAAGTATATTTTTAAATATCGCCTCTGACCAAACAGAATGAGAAGTAGTGGTGTTGGATGCTGCCTTTTTTTTTTTCTTTTTTAAAATCACATAAGAAATAAACAGACAAATAAATAGGTCAGTTTCTTTCTTGGCACCTGTTCTGCATGTTTGTTTTTCAAATTATATGATCCCACCGTCCTCTGTTTTGTTTTGACACGTAACGTAAGTCCGATTTAGCCCGGTGACAGAAGTAAACAAAAAATCACAGGAGTGTATTTACACAGTGGATCTCTTGTAAAAATGATTTTTTCAGAAAACTCACCATTTCTGCCCATTCAGAGTCATGCAGTTTGCTGCAGCTACAGAGAGTTAATGTCGTTTCAATGGTTTGCGTCTCACAGGCTGTCAGCTCATACATTTATGTTGACAGTTACATAACAGTACAGCTTTTGTGACAGAAATAATCATAACATAAAAATCACGTTGGCTATGCAAAGACTCATGCTGCTTTAATTTCTCTCAAAGTCTCTAATCTTGCGGAGACAAAAATAGTTCTGACGACAGAATCCTGAGAGAAAAAAGTTAGAATTCTGAGATTCAGTGTAGAATTAAAAAAAAAATAATAAAAAATTCTCACATTAATGACAGAATTCTGGAAAAAAATCAAGAAAAAAAATCAGACTTCTGACATTCTATGATTTAAGTTAGAATTTTACGCTACAAGTCTGAATTTTGAGAGGAAAAACGTCAGTATTGGAGATTTCTTTTCCCTCTTGAATACTCACACTAGAACCACATTTTATTAGGATTTCATTAGGAAAAAGAGGAGTTTAGCTAGAACGCATTAAAAAACACCAAAAAATTTATTGCACACCAACATAGAAGTGGCGTACATTTGTTTTCATCTCCCTTAACCCTGATGATACCCTGGAATACAATCCACTGTCTTTACTAGCAATTAGTAAACAGCATCCATTAATTTGTAATTACATTTCAGAATTAAATCCAGATGTTCTGCGAAGGCCTCAGGTGAGACCAGAATTGAAGTTTTGCTTATTGGGAAACTGAAACTGACACCCTGAACATCATGTTTTTGTCCTTCCACTTTAATTCATGTTGGTCTATCACATAAAATGCTAATAAAATAAGCTCAAGCTTGTGGTAAAAGGGGAATGAAAACTGTTGCGGGGAAGCCTATCTACATGCAGACTGCCCCAATCGTGGCTGACTCAGCGATTTGCAGGTAAAGCCTTTAAAAACAATCTAATTGTGATTGCTTGTGATTTTGCACTCTCTCAAGTTCTTCATCATGGTTTTCTGCTGACGTCTACCTCGCCAGCTGATGCATGCTTGGCCATGCATTTTGCATCCCAGAGGCTCCAGTTAGAAGTCAGAGGTAGTATGTTGCAGTAAGTACTGTCCTCTGTCCACGGCTCAGTGGTAGCTCTAACGTGGGACAGAGGACGGTGCAGGGGGACATCTCCTGCTGCGTCTGACGGAGACGCTTCAGTTCTCACCGTAACCTCGCTATCTGTGCTCATAGGCGCCCCCTGTGATTCGTTCTGGACATGGTGAGCGGCAAAGACACGGAGGAGAGGGAGGACACCTCCCAGTAGAGCGAGCGGGACAGGAAGAGCTGGTAGAGGATCACCATGGAGATGGACTGACAGAGGATCACGCCAATGGTGATGACCTACAGAACAAAAGGTAGTGACAGAGGTAATGAAGATTTCAGGTAACGGACAGGCAAATTCTGGAAGTCGTGGCCTCGCACCTTTTCCCTCTGGTGGTCGTTGAAGACCACAGACATGAGGACGAGGACGGGGTGACAAAGGAACCACAGGAAGCAGCCCTGTGGAGAGAAGACAACCTGGAGGTCAGGCGGCTGTCAGGCTCAGAGGCTGCTGGTGGAGCTCAGAGTCGTCACCTTAGCAAAGCAGAGGTAGAAGTCTCTCTTCAGGGTGCTCCTCTCTGTGGAGACGATCTGGTAGAGGACGGAGGCCAGCAGGAGGGACAGCGCCACTCTCAGAGCCAGGAGGAGGAGACCTGCTAGGCTTCGTTGGGCGTGATAACTGTGGTGTTCGCTCTCTGACTCAGAGTACTGCTCCCACAGCAGCAGGACCCCCTGGGAACCACAGATCGGGTCAATGTGTAAGGCTACGCATCGGATTGCTCTCTGCCTGCCATGACTGCCGATATCAACTTCTTTGTGGACAACACCAATCCCCACCAGAACATCGAGAAGCTTCTCTAGTAACAAACTCTGGCCACATAAAAACAAAAGCTGGTACCTGTGTGACCACGCCGCCGACAGCGACGGCCGTGGACGCCGGGGAGCGCTCCCACTGCAGCGGTCTGGACTGCGGCTTCCTGCCTCGACTCAGAGTCCAGCCCATACACAGGCTCAGCAGCATGTACAGCATGGACACCTGAGACACCATGTCCCAGACTGCACGGCAACACACACAGAAGCGCAAAGAAGACGTGACTAAAGGTGGCGTTGTTTAATTGATGTGTGAGAAGAGTTAAGGTGAGGCGCGGAGCGCAACGTACACTCTGCCAGGCTGCCCATCAGGGGGATCCCAGTACCGTCTCTGGAATACCTGCCGGACACCAGGTTACTCATTTTTAGTTCAATTTAAAGAATAAAGCTCGGTTCAAAGCCATTCATATTTGAAGCTTAGTTTTGATTGTTTTCGTTTCTCCACAGAAAACAGGAGAATGTTCAAAAGCAAAACACATTGTATTGACATTGTGGCGTCAATAATGAGTGGATAAACATTTGTGTGCATTACAGCAATCAAACATAAGATAGAATATCGTGAAAGAATTGAATATTTTCTAATCGCTCATTTCTGAAAGTAAAACTCATTATATACTGACTTGACGGTGGACACTTCTATAGGACGGTTGGATGGAGGCTACCTGGCCAGGTGGATGTAGTTGCAGAGGGCAGAGCAGCCTTGCAGAGCCAGGGCCATGGTCAGCACCTTGAGGACCGTGTGCATGGGGCCCCCTTTCTTCAGCGCCTGATACAGAGGCTGGAAGTAGATGCAGCAGGCGATGAAGTAGGCGAGCAGTAGGAGGAAGTAGAAACTGTGCAGCCCTGAGAAAACACATTTGTGTACGGTTAAAAACGAAACCCCAGGAAGAGTTTGGAACAACTAAAAACATGGCCGTCCTCCTAAACCGACATCGTGTGTCAGAGTCGTCTGACCTGCTTCCTCTGCGCTGAAGTGATCCAGCGGGTTCCCAGCAGAGTCGGGGTTGAACAGCAGGAGAGTGAAGCCGAGGTCAGCGAACGACGGCGTTGCTGAGTTTTCCTGACAAGAAAACAAACAACGGGAATATTTCCTCATCCCAACGGTTGTATTTGAATTTTATGTCCGTGGAAACACGCAACATTCCCAGTTACCTCGCACGTGTATCTGTCAGCGTACAGCACCTGCCAGGCTGTGGGCGAAGACTGACGAGGGATCGTCTGGTTGTGTTCGTCCTGGCTGAGGGAAACTGAAGCAGGTGGTGGGGAGAAAAGTCAGTCAATGGCCTCTTGATCTCTTCGTAGTAATAAACTAGAACACTTACTGGTGAACTGGGCTCTGCTGAGTCGCTGGGAGCAGCTCAGGTTGTCCAGCTCTGAGTCCATGTCCTGGTACAGCAGCAGCCTGGCCTCCTTCTCTGTTCCCAGGGATGGGTTGTCCAGCCGACACACCAGCAGCCCGCCGTCACCTGCTAAAATTAAACAAGTCAAGAAAATATCAGACACTTTCTACTTTTTTTAAAGTGTATTTTAACATCGAGTAATATTTTATTACAGATTAAGATAGATAAAACAAGATTTCAATAAAGGAATGACTACATCAGCACCAATCAAATTAGTTGGGCAGTTTATTAAGTTAAAGAAATAAAGACAAGGTGAGACTAAATACTACGTTAATATGAAATAAACAATTAAGAATGAGATTTACAGTATAACAACATAGGACAACGTTGACTGAATATATTTACATGTCTCAGAAAAGAATAGTACAGATAAGCAAATAAAAATAAAAAGCTAGGGGGTTTAGGTTTCAAATAGTACATTTAAAGCATTGCATATTTCAAACGTTTAAACACCCAATTTATTGTTAGATCTGATATAATATTTAATTCCATTGAAAAAAGCAGTAAAACATGGTTTCCTTTCAGTGAATTTGCTACGATGAATGTGACATTTAGCCAATAATAAAACTCGGAATTGCTAAGCATTCGTTTACCAGAGAGGTAAACTCATCTCACCACCAAGTCCTTTTCTGTCACATACATTCTTTACTGTCTGACTTAATACAGTAGTATTGAGTACTACTGTACTTCTCCTCCTCCTTTTACTACTACTACTACTAATAATAATATATTTTAAAGAGTTGTGCCTCTCATGGTAGATGTGTTGGGTTAGTTCTGATTTAGTCTTTTTCTAGACTTTTGTTCAAATATTTTTTATCTTATTTTATTTCATTTTTGTATTTTATTAATTAACTTGTTAAGAAATAGCAAGATTAGACACCTCAAAGACACCTCGACTACAACCACTAAGTCTCGAAGGAATTGAAAGGGAATCATTGCGGGTGCAGAGCAGCTTATGTTGTATTATCGTTCAGGTTACATGAGCGGCGGAAGAGAACAGACAGGGACAATCTTCTCCAAGGTGTGAATCTTCCTCCTAAGGTATCCGTGGCTGTGACACCTCTTTCCCAGAACTGAGAATTAGAGGACCAGGAACGCCTGGCAAGAGGGGAGCCTCAGAAAAAGCGCCAATGGAAGCAGGACTACCACTGTCAGTGTCCAGTTTGTGGTCGGGCAAAAAACAAAAGCACTGGCCACACACAGATTAAGGGGAAACGATACTGTCCAGCCTCTGGACAGACTGTTTTGTCTCTTGGGAAGCAGTGACTGTTTGAAAGATTTTCTTTGTAGTTTTCATCTTTTAATATCATGCCATCACTTTTGTTTTAAAGCCCAGAATTGTTTTTAAATTTCAACAGGACAGCTGCCATGTTATGAGGGCTTAGTTAATAACTGCAGCGGTCTTTATCCCTCTTTATTACATAATAGCACATGTAATATTGCAAACAACTGTTCAACCTTTTTTCGATAAATGTAATTTTTTGTGACCTCAGTTTTTCATGACGCTAAATCACCTTGTAGCTATAGAAACTGAACTTTCAGTCAAATCACTGTTTCTTTATATTGCTGAAATTTGGTATCAAACTAAATCTGAGATATTCTGTGTTTAGCTACAGAAAAATTACATGTTATTAAGCTTTGTTGATATAAACACTGATTAACTGGTCTCTCCAAATTCTCCCTAGGTATGAGTGTGTGTGTGTGTGTGTGTGTGCATGGTTGTTTTCCTGTCTGTCTCTGCGACCTGACTGGCGACCTGACCAGATTAATAATAGATTAATAATAAACACTGCAAAAAACTAATACAGAGAAAAGAAAATTAATGGAAGAATTTGACACTCCCTTTATCATTTTGGTTTGCATTTGGATCTGTTGAGTTTATGACTTTAGGCGTTGCTTTATACATGTCGAGGTATATTGTTAGCCCTCTGCGAATGTAGTTGTGTAAGAGTGAAGACATGAATGCTGCTGAAACATGTACTTGAGTAGAAGCTTCAGATTTTTCCTCTTTTCCTCCCCCAACCTCTAATTGTCTCTTTTGCCCCATTTGTGGCCGACAGGTTAAGGCGTTGGACTCCAAATCCAATGCGGTTTCCCCACACAGGTTCGAATCCTGTAAGTGACGGAGATTCATTTATTGTCTTTTCCGTCGCATAAATGTTTTCATTTAGGTTTGGATTATTCTGGGGTAAAAAAATTTTGTTATAAAACACACCGTTTTATATTTATATAAAGTAGTATAACATTACAAGTGTGCAATGTTGCATTAAATTGATGTTTACTGTGCTTTTCTCGCCCTGATTTTCAATTTTTCAGCAGTTAGACAGCCAGACAACGACGCTAAAAATAACCAAACTTCTTCCTTTTATACTTGTTTTATTGAAGAGTGGCCTCTGACCACTGCCATCACTTTGGCCATCGTGAACTGTAACATACAAGGCTTAGTATTAGCAAACAAACATTGCAAATTAGCCAATATTATTAAAATGTATACTGGAAATAGAAATGTATTGTATGTTATAATCTTCAAGCCCCCCCTCCAAAAAAAGGGGGTGAAAGTTGGTTCTCATACTGTTTCTGATAAAGTTAAAAAGGTTGAAGAAATTTATATCTATTCAGCAGGTGCATTTGCTTCATGTGCTTCATGATGTTCAGAAAAGACAAATGAGAAAATAAATATTTCAAAGGCATGTAAGTGTATGTTTATTTTTTTAAGATTATCATAGATACAATTTATATTGGGCTTCCTTGTGTTTTAAAGTTTCCTTTAAGTGGGAAATGTTTGTTAAAGTTTGATGCTTATAGATATTTAAAAATATAATTATTAGTAAAAAGAAAAAAATTTAGAGCAAATTTCTGTTTTTCAGAAAGTATTAATAAAATGTTTTAAATTGACATTTTAACAGTTTTAATCTGTTATTTAAAGGTATTTTATCAGTAGGACTAAATGAAGTTTTTTTGTACAACAAACAAAAACTGGGTAAATCTTACTGGAAAAAAGTGTAAAATAACAGCATTATTATGATAATTCATCAGAAAAAGTTGGTTAAAATTACTTGATAAAACTGTTTTATTACAAAAATAACCCTTTTCAAATCACAGTAAAAATTTGTGCAAAACTATGGGAAAATCTGTTCATTTCACAATTTAACACTGTTGTAATTACTGTTTGGTCAGTAAAACAGTTTACATGTTCACTGTGTTTTCTACAGAATTATTCTGGCAACCACAGCTGCCAGTTTTTTTTTTTGTAAAAACAACAGAATTTTTTTTTACAGTGTATGTTAGATCTTATCATTCCAGTGTAAATCTGTTTTAGTGATTTTCTATCTGCTCCCCAGTCACTGCCAGCCAAGCATCTTAAAATATTTAAGATCTTTTTACATTTATCTACCACTTTTTGAATATGAATATTCCATTTTAGTTTTTCATCGAACCATATTCCTAAAAATTTTATACACTTTACTTGCTCTAATTCTTGATTATATCATTTTAATTTTATTTCCTTGTTTAATTTTTTCTGAGTAAATATCATTACTTTTGTTTTTTCAACTGAAAACTTAAATCCCCAGTGCAACGCCCATTTTTCTATTTCAATAATAACCTTTTGTAATTTTCTTACAATGAAATCTACATTTTTCCCTCTTTTCCAAACAGCTCCATCATCTGCAAAAAGTGAACATCCAATTTCTTTTCCAATATCTTTAAATACATCATTTATCATAATTAAGAACAATAATGGACTTATAATACTTCCTTGCGGAGTTCCGTTTTCTACTTTATATTTTCCTGAGATCACTTCACCAATTCTAACTTGTATTTTTCTATTTGTTAAAAAGTCTTTAATCCATTTAAATAACTTTCCTTTAATGTCCAACATATATAATTTAATTAATAATCCCTCAACCCACATCATATCGTATGCTTTTTCTATGTCAAAAAATACTGCCACTACACTTTCTTTATTTACTTGTGCTTTTCTAATTTCATGCTCTAGACATAACGTTGGATCATTAGTGCTCCTCCCTTTTCTAAAACCACTCTGAAACTTTGATATATATCCTTTACTATTTAAATAATATACGATCCTATTGTTAATCATTCTTTCCATTATTTTACATATATTGGATGTTAAAGCTATTGGTCTGTAGTTTTCTGGGTTTGAATTATCTTTTCCTGGTTTTGCTATTGGTTTTATAATTGATTCCTTCCAGTTCAATGGTAGTTTTCCCTCCTCCCAAATTTTATTATATAATTGCAATATTATATCTTTTGATTTTTCACTAAGTTGTCTTATCATTCTATAATAAATCCGATCTTTACCCGGTGCTGTATTTTTTGTCTTCCTGAGTGCAGAGTTCAATTCAGCTTTTGTAAACTCAACATTTAACAGATTATTTGTTTCTTCAACACTCTCTATTAACTCTTTATATTTAAGTTTTGTATTTTCTCTCCCTTTTCTTCCCTCTTCACTAATATTATTTGAACTATGAATTTTACTAAATGTTCTTGCCAATATTTCAACTTTATCTTCATCTCTTACTATATTTATATTATCCATTTTTAATATAGGATATTCAAACTCTCTCCTTATGCCTTTCATTCTTTTAATTATTTTCCAAATTTTTTCTATTTTGGTTTCTTTCCCTGTTGTGCTACAGAAATTCCTCCAATATTCTCTTTTAGCATTCTTAATAGTTCTTCTTACCATTGCTTGCTTTCTTTTATAATCAATTAAATTCTTATAAATTGGGTTACCTTTTAGTACTTTAAATGCTTTATTTCTTAACTTTATTGCTTTTTTACATTCATTTGTCCACCATGGCACCATTTTCTTATCATTTCTACACCCTGTTTTCTTTATAGAATTATCTGCTGCTTCCATAATTATTTTACTAATTTCTAAATTTACATAATTTATATCCATTGTCATATCTACTTTCTCTAAATTTATTTGACTCAAGTATCTAAATTTAATCCAGTCTGCCTTATTAAAATTCAGTTTTTTATTGACCTTTATATTCTTATTTAAATTTAATCCTAGTCTTATTATAATGGGATAATGATCACTACCTATTGTTGAATTTTTATCAATGAACCACTCACAAATACCAGCTAAAACATCTGAAACAATTGTTAAGTCAATAACTGATTCCATCATTGATTCTTGTTCCCCTCCCATCATTAATACATACAAGATTTTTCATTCCCATTAATTCTTCTATAACTTGTCCATTTTTATCATTACTTTTACCCCACAATGTACTATTTGCATTAAAATCCCCACGCCAAATTATTTTCCCTTCCAAATATTCGGTTAACTCCTCCAATATTTCAATCGATAATGTTTTGCATGGATTATAAAAATTTATTATTGTAAATTTGCCTTCTTGTTCCCATATTTCAATTACTATATATTCAAGTTCTTTCCCTTTCCCTATTACCTGATATTGTATCCCTTGTTTTATAAATATTCCACATCCTCCTCCACCTCTCTCCTCCTGTCGGTCTCTTCTAACACTATTATATCCTTTAATCACAAAATCTAATGTTGTTTTTAACCATGTTTCCTGAACACAAATAATTTCTGGTTTATCCTCAAGACTATCAACATAACCTTTAAGTTCCTGTCCGTTAGCAATTAAACTTCTTGCATTCCATTGTAATATTAGCATTAATTATTTTCACCTGGTGGTCCTGATCTACCATCTACCTCCAGCTTTTTGTTTATGTTCTCCCATGATCCCTCTTTAAACCCCAAAAACTTTTCAGCTCCTCTCACTATTATTTTAATTTTCTCAGTTTTATGCTTGGCTTGGTCAGTGCAGTTGATAACATATGCTGCAAATAATATTAGTTTTTCTACTGATACTGTGATATTATCTTCTGATTGTACTTTGTTTTGCTGTGGGATTTGGCTCGCTATTTGTTCACTCTTTCTTGTTGTCTGCTCCTTCACATTTTTAACAGCTTCCGCATAACTAATGTTTTTAGTTGTTTTAATCTGTATAATTTCTTTTGCCTTCTTCCTTACCTCACATCCTCCATACGTAACTCTATGTTGCCCTCCACAGTTACAACATTTTTCTTGTGCTTCTTCTTTACATTCTTCTAATTTGTGATCTTCACCACATTTTGGACATCTTTGCTTCCCTTTACAAACTGCTGCTATGTGTCCATATCTTTGACACTTGAAACAACGAAGTGGTGGAGGGATATAAGGTCTGACCTGAAAACTAAGATAACCTATTTTGATGTTTTGTGGCAATTCTTTCCCTTCAAATTCAATGAGGATTGACAAACTTCCTATTCTTTCTCCATTTATTGTTCTTGACAATCTCTTCAAGTTATTTACTTTTGCTCCTACAATACTTTGCTTAATTTTATCAAGATCTTCATCTAGAGGGATCCCATAAATCACTCCTCTAGTTTTTTTATTTTCTCCCACAATTTTTTTCTCCAACACAGTTTTTTTACATATATTATCCACATTTAAAGCCTTATTTTTTTGTTCTTCATTTTTACAAACTACCAATAGGTTTCCATCTCTCAAAATCTTTACCATTTCAACATCTCCAATTTTCTTTTTTATTTCTCTTGACACCACAATGGGGCTGATGTTATCCTGTTCTTCTTCGTTCTTAAGTTTTAATATTATTTTAAATTCCTCCCTCACAACTTTCCTCCTAACTATCCTTTCTTCTTCTGAACTACTTCCTTCCAGTTCTCGTTTATTTCCTTGAATATCACCCATTTCCTTTCCTTCATCTGTTTTATGCCTTCCCCGTCCTCTCCCTCTTCCTCTCCCCACTGGCGTCCACCCTTCAAAATCCATGTCTTCCTCATTTCCTGTCTCCATTTCCAACCAAACCATTCACATACCAGTTTATGCCAAAATCCGCCTTTTCCAACTCCGATACGTGTTTTGTTTTGCCGCACTCCGTCTCACAAAACCAGCCTGGGCTCCCTGCTCCGTCCCACCCCCTGCTTTATGGAGTCTGAACCGGTTCTGATCCAAACCTGACTAGAGCTGAGGCCCCGCCCCTTCACTCTCCTGAGGCTCCGCCCCCTTCCAGGTGATATTAAATTCCTTTCCTTCCATGTTTCCTCTCTTTGTTTTCTCAGTGAGTTGAACTGTAAAACTTTAGGTCAGATTTGAACTTTTTCAGGTTTTTCTCAGTTTTCTGCTCATTTCCAACCAACATTTTATTGCAGGAAATCATTTCAGGAAGGAACCAGAAGATTCAGGAGTCTGGGAGATGTGACTGTAACCGACCTGAACACTGAGGCCCCAGAGCGCCCCCTGCAGGATCTGCTGCACCATTAACCAGACAGAAATGGCAGTTTTATACAAGTTATTATTCTAATTCAATAGCTGATTTAATTAATCGAATTTTGATTGAAAAGATTGATTCTCATCTGTTTTATTAAAAAAACATCTTCAGTCTGAATACTGCAAAAATAAACTGCTGGCTAAATTAGTAGCTTAAAGCTGAAATCAACTTGAGATGTTTCTGCTTTTACTAATTTAAGCTGTGAAACTAAATGTGAAAACTTATAATACAGCAAAAATGGCCTGGAGGATTAAAATGAAGGTTTAGTTATTATATGTGTACACAGTCAGCTGCATAAAAATACACAAAGGTTTTTTAAAAACTTTATTTGGTCGTTAAACATCCAGCAACCCACATTGCATTAGAAGAATTATGAAGATCAAACATGAACCAATCAGCACATTATCCCAGTGATTCTCTGAGGTTTGAATAAATCAGTAAAATCACAGTAAAGAGCCTGAAGTTCTCTAGAAAACTCAAAACATGAAATATGGAGTTAAAAAAGTAAAAACCAAAACAAACTGAGAGAAATTAAAGCTGAGAATCAATGATGACGTAAAACTTCAAGATTTAGCTTTTACAATGAACATAAAATATATAAAATCTTTTTTTTCCAGGTTCCACATGTTCCTGAAAACTGCTCTAAGATCAGAGTTTCTGTAGGACATCCAGTTCTAAACTGGTTAAACTGGTTTCTCTGATGGAAGCTGAAGTTTCTCTGCAGTTTCCAGTAAAGCATCTTTTTATCTGTGGAGCTTTGAGGAACATTTTCATGTCAGCAGAAGGAAGAAGCAGCAGAGAAAAGAGGTTTGAAGTGTCTTTCATGGCTTCAAAGCTGAACTGAAAATGATTCCCATGTTTCCATTCTCAGACCATTTCTGGTTCCAGGATGAAAATGAATCAGAGAGAAAAAAGATCAACTTTCCAGTTGAATCCAGTTCAGATCAAAACTCCATGAAGCCTCTAAATGGAGCCCAGTTTGAATTGGATCTTTATTGATCCAAAGAGACAAACAATATCAGACACTAAATGACAGACATGAGAAAATAAACAGGAGGAAAATCTTGGAGGTCAGAGGTCATCATCATGATCCAGTCAGAGTCTCTTTAGACTCAAACTGCTGCAGCTTCAACCTCTGAGGATCAGCAGGACACTGAGACCATTTTCTGCTTCACAGAGATCAGAACCTGCAGAGAGAAGAAGGAAGGAGAGAGCAGATCAGTGAGTGTTTCCAGCCTCTCTCCAGCAGCAGTCAGTGACGCAGCACATCCACTAGATGGTTTCCAGGCTGCAGTCAGACTGATCTCAGAGCTGTGACCAAGATGAACCTGATCAGTTGTTTCCTGTTGAACTGAGAGAACAAACAGATCTGAGATCAGATCTGCTGCTGCCACAGTTTGATGGATGAGGACCACTGTCTCTAGACATGTTGGACGGCTGGACGCTGGAGTCCAGCTGGACTTCCTGGAGACATGGACACAGCAACAACACTCATCTTCACACCAACACAAACGCAGGAACACAGCAAGCTGCTGCTCCTCTGATTGGCTGATTGCTGTCTCTGTGTCCAATCAGGAAGCCTGAACCATTCTCCTCCCACTGAGAAGCTGCAGCTTTACTGGGAACACTGGAGCTTTGCTTTGATGCTTACTGGGTTTAGTTCAATATGCTGACAGCAGCTGGACTCACTACAAACATTTACTTACTTTAAAGTCTTTACAAGATTCTTCAGCTGCTGAACATCTGAATCCTTCAGTTTGTTTCCTCTCAGGTCCAGTTCTGTCAGACGGGTCGGGTTGGACTTCAGAGCTGAGAACAGAGAAGTCCAGCTGGTCTTTGACAACCTGCAGCTCAAACTGAATAAAGAATAAAAGATGTGAGCTGAAGCCAACAGGATGCAGGTTAACCAGTCCAACAGAACCAGTTAAAGATTCTCATCAATATTAATGCCAACAAGCTGCTGCTTCAATAAAGACCTGCTGACTTCAGAACCAGAACCAGAACCAGAACCTGGTACTGGGTCATGTTGTGTTGGAGGATTTTAGTCAGTAAAATCATTCCAGGTTCTGATCAAAGTGTTGAAGCATCAATCATTGATTATTGATTAGTTCCTGTCAGATTCCAGGAATTCACTTTTCTAGACTGGGTTGAATGACCTTTGACCTGCTTCACATGAGGGGGATTTCTACACACTGGGGGTCCGAATGCTGTCCTGTTCTGACCTCAGATCAGCAGGTCCAACTCAGTTACACAGAGGGACTAAATTAAACTCTGGATCCAAGTCCAGGAACAAACTCAGAAAATATTTATTAGAACAGAAGAAATTAATTTGATTTATGATCAATTATATATAATTATTCACAGAAATATCAATAATTATAGAATTACATACATCAATGTCTCCAGTCTGCAGCCTTCACTCTGTAGAAAACCACAGAGCTCCTTCAGTCCAGAACCTCCCAGGTTGGTTCCGATCAGGTCCAGTTCTGTCAGATGGGTCGGGTTGGACTTCAGAGCTGAGAACAGAGAAGTCCTGCTGGTCTCTGACAACCTGCAGTCCAACAATCTGAATACAGAATAAAAGATGTGAGCTGAAGTCAAGCTCAACAGGGTCTTCTTTCCCCGCTGATTCTGCCAAGCCCGTTCCCTTGGCTGTGGTTTCGCTGGATGGGAGTTAGGGACAGTGGGAATCTCGTTCATTCGTTCATACAGGATGCAGGTTAAAACTGAAACATGAACAAATAAATAATAAAAATGTAGAAAATTAATTTCCCTGAATGTAAAAGAAACATGATGAACTGATTCTAACATCTGATCCAGTCAAACTGGTTTAAAGAGTCCAAACCAGCAGAACCAGAACATTTGATCAAAAAGAAACTCAAAGTTTTCTATCAGCCTGGATGAGTTGAGCTATTTCTGCTGGTTCCTGATCATCAGCTGGAGACCCGACTTGGTAACTGGATCAGAACCACTCAGTTTCTTCATTAATGGCCTTGGGTTCTTATTAAAGCTGCTGAAAGCCAATGGAGGCCATTATTTCCTAAGGAGACGTGACCTGATGAAGCATCATCACAGAGACGAGGCTCCAACCGACTGACAGCTGTCAGACTGAAGAGGACGGTTCCTCTCTGACCCGGCCCAACAGAACCACAGCTTCAGGACAAAGCTGAGGAACCTGCTGCTGCTGCAAACCTCACTTTCATTCATTTCATCTAGATTTGCTTTTCTACAATCAGTCATTTCTTAGATTTGGTCATTAATGATGATTTGAACTTGTCAGTGTTTGTGGCTCGACTCTGGAGGAACAACATTTCATTCTGGATGTAAAGATGAGAATCAGAAATGAGAAATAAAACAATCTGAATCTTTACCAAACCAAACTGAAACATCTCCATCATTAATTTACATCATTTGAATTATTTTACTCATTTTGTTCATCAGTAAAAAACATTTTAAAGTAAAAAACTGAAAAACAAAGTTCAATAATCTCAAAGTCTGAAATAAGAAAAAAATAATATATAAGGTAAAAAGTTTTAGAGATTTTATTCTGATATTTAAACAGGTTGTTATGAAATAAAATATATTAGAATAAAAGCATTAATTAAACTAATGTTTAAAGTATAAATGAATAATTTTATTGTATAAATAAAGAAAACAAACCTCAGAATCTTCACTTTACTGACTGAACTCTCCAGGATCTCAACCACAGGCTTCAGATCAGAGTCTCCACCTCCATCTATGTAGATCCAACTTATTTCCAGTTCAGTCAGATCTGGGTTGGACTTCAGAGCCGAGGCCAAAACTTCACATTCACCATTTTGGAACCACCAGCCACCAAGTCTGTGATTAGAGAAGAAATAAATTCAGTTCTAATGAAATCAATCTGGATCATAAACAGACTAAAATATGATAACAGTGATGTCATCATCTGATCAACATCTGATCTTCAATTTACTGAGTTTGACCCCACAGAGAATCTGTGCAGTTCCTGGTTAAAGTCCAGGTTCTGGTTCTGGTTCTGGTCCAGGCTTCATGTCCTCAGACCTTCAGCTGCAGTCAGATGTTGAAGATCTTCTATCATCTGTGAAGGAAAGTTCAGTTTTCTCTGCAGCATCTGATGGAGCTGCAGCATCAGAGCCTCAAAGGAGCTGAAGCAGCTGATGAAGAGGCTGACTGAGCTGATGAAGGAAACTACTGGAGATGATGGAGAGGAGGAGGAACTGCTCACAGCTCGGACTTGGACTAGACCGTGTGGCTCAGAGGAACAAAGGTTTGGATGTCAGAAGAAATTGTTGCTAAACTCTTAAAGAGCTGAAGACCAAAACAGAGCGTTTGGGTCCAGCAGCATTTTTCATGGTGAAGCAGTGAAAGTTCTCCAGTAACTAGAAGAGGCTGGGATGTGTTAAGGAGGAAAGTTATTAGGTTAGCTTAAATTTTGGAAAAAGCATGGCTCTCCTTCCCTCCTGTTAGCCGGGTCCCGAGCGGATGTCGTCACGGCTGGCAAGGAGACGGCGAGGCACAATGACGTCACAGATCACAGAGTTTAATTCATACAAAGCAATCGACAACAAAGCTGCAGAGATACAGAGATATACATTTTATACAGACAAGGGGAAACAGACAACACGAAACACAGAGACATACAAAGGCGCCCACGTGGAGAAAAGATGGAAAAAAACTCTCCGTTCGTTTGCTGACCTGTACTTTTAAATGTAAGAGGTGTTTCCCTATTTAATATATGCAAAGAAGGCGGTCTGTTTTTCGACCACTCAGAGACCTGTTTCGGCCCCCCTTGGCTCAGCTTCGAAGGTGCTCTGTTTTTTGTCCAAGCAAACCGGAGGGAAACCCCCCAGTCCTGCTATAAATCTCGCCGACTCTCCTGGAGTTCCTTCTTCCCACATTCCAACTGCCGATTCCATGGAGATGCTAATTTTATGGCTTTTGTATGCTCTTAAACAGACAGTGGAAGGCGTCTGCTTGTCTCCTCCGGGCCTCTTTCGAAGGGTCACACAAAGCCTGTTTTTTCAAATACGAGTGATTAACACATGTTGGAAGATTAACTGCATTAAACACCAAAATAATCATTTTCCTTTACAGATGTCTAAAGAGTTGAAGCTCATGTCTCTCCAGGTCTTCATGGCTAACAGCTTCAACAAAAGCTGCAGATGAAGAGTTGATGAGGAAAATGGTTCCAGCTCTGGAAGCAGAGTTCTCAGAGCTTTGGGAGGATCTGACAGAAACTAGGACTTTTTCTGGAGCCAGACAACAATCACCACATTTTGCTCTCATTTACAAACTCAGAGGAAACTAGTGGGAGGAGGAAAAGTTGGTTCACTAAGTTTCTAACTGGTTTCCATGGCAACAGCAGCAATTATTGGGGTTATTTTAAAGTGTCCATCAAACCTAAACAGCGATTTTATCATTTAAAAAAAAGGACAAAGATCCTAAAAGGAGTAGCGGCTCAATGAGTGAAGAGGAGTTTAAAGTGTAAAAGTCTCTCTGGCTGATTGGATCTTTCAGACAAAATAGATTTTTTTCTAGAGTTCAGGGTTTTCTATTCATTTAAACATGAAAACTGATAAAAAGATAAATATTTTTAAAATGATCAAAATGTCTAAAACCAGAAGCTGCAGCTGTCCTGGATGAGCTGAATGTTTAGATGGTTGAATGGCTGAAATAGTCCAGAGGATGAAGGAAGAAGTTAAAGACCAAAAACATCCAGAAGCAACTTGAAGAAGAAGAAGAAGAAACAGGAGGACAATAGAGCTGAATCAGCATTCACACAATGAAAACATCTGGACTCACCGAGCCTTTCTGCAGTTCCTCACAGCTGGAACCAGTCTCAGTCGTCCATCATATGATGTGTTGTACTTCTCCAGGTCCAACTCATCCAGAACCTCTGACATCTGCAGCATGAAGGCCAGAGCTGAACAGTCAGTCTCTGAGAGCTGCTTCCCTGAATCCAGCAGCCGTTGGATCTCCTGATAAAATGAGACGTCGTTCATCTCCACCAGACAGTAGAAGATGTTGATGATTCTGTCAGTAGAGATTCTATCAGTGTTCATCTCCTTCAGGTTGGTGATGATTCTCTGGATGGTTTCTGGACTGTTCTCTGTCTGACCCAGCAGATCTTCTAAGAGTCTCTGGTTGGACTCCACAGTGAGACCATGAAGGAAGCGGACAAACAGGTCCAGGTGGCCATTTTTACTGCTGAGGGATTTCTCCATGACTTTCTTCATGAACTCATCTAGAGATGTTTCTCTGTATTTTTCTCTCAGAAACGTCTTGATCACCTTTGACTTCCTGCTGGTGAAACAGTGGAGCATGTAGACTGCAGCCAGAAACTCCTGGATGCTCAGATGAACAAAGGAGTAGACGGAGATGTCGCACGTCCCTCTCTCTCTTTTAAACATTTCAGTGAACACTCCTGAGAACAACGCAGCATCTTTGATGTTGATGCCGCACTTTTTGAGCTCTTTGTCATAGAAGATCAGGTTTCCCTCCAGCAGCTGCTCAAAAGCCAGTTTTCCTAGAGACTCAATCAGCTTCTTGTTCTCTGGACTCCAGATTGATCTTGTCTTTTTTCCTCCATCATACTTTTCCTTCTTGATTGCGAAGTTAACCTCCAGGAATGCTATGTACATCTCAGTCAGAGTCTTTGGCAGTTTTTCTCCCTCTCTGGTCATCATCACATCCTCCAGAACTTTAGCAGTGATCCAGCAGAAAACTGGGATGTGACACATGATGTGGAGACTTTTTGATTTCTGGATGTGGGAGATGATCCTGCTGGCCTTCTCTTCATCATCTCTGAATCTCTTCCTGAAGTACTCCTCCTTCTGGGGGTCAGTGAACCCTCTGACCTCTGTTACCATGCCAACACACTCAGCAGGGATCTGATTGGCTGCTGCAGGTCGTGTGGTTATCCAGAGGAGAGCAGAGGGAAGCAGTTTCCTCCTGATGAGGTTTGTCACCAGAACATCCACTGAGCTGGACTCTGTAACATCAGTCAGGATCGGATTGTTCTTGAAATTCAGAGTAAATCGACTTTCATCCAGACCATCAAAGATGAACAGAACCTGGAACGTTTCAAAGCTGCTGATTTCTTTGGTTTTAGAAAATAATTTATGAATCAGTCCTAATAAGCTGAACTTTTCTTCTTTCAACATATTCAGCTCTCTGAAAGTGAATGGAAATATGAAATCAATGTTCTGGTTGGTTTTGCCTTCAGCCCAGTCCAGAGTGAACTTCTGTGTTAACAGTGTTTTCCCAATGCCAGCCACTCCCATGGTCATCACTGTTCTGATTGGTTGATCTCTTCCAGGTGGGACTTTAAAGATGTCTTCTCTTCTGATTGTTTCTTGTTTCCTGGATGCTGTTTCAATGTGTCTGACCTCATGTTCCTGGTTGACCTCTCTAGTTAACCCCTCTGCGATGTGGAGCTCTGTGTAGATCTGGTTCAGAACGGTTTGATTTCCAGGTTCAGCGACGCCTTCAGAGAGACTCTGGAACTTCTTCTTCAGAGACGCTTTATGGTCACTCTGACACCGAATATCAAAATCTGAAGAAAGAGACAAAGACAGGAGAGGAGACACTTCAGCTGAACATAAGGAAAACAATAATCTTTTGATATTCTCAGAGACAATTTGTGCATCAGCTTTAATGGATGAGAAAAAAGTAAATCAATAAATAAAAAGCCCAAATTTTATAAAAACTCTGCATGGTAAGAAGAACGAAAGTCACGACTTAAAGTTAAAGTTGCTGCTGTTGATTCATTGGGATGTAAAGTTTTATCTTTCAAATTTATTTCAGCTCTCAGTGTTTGAAAAATATTAACACCATTAAAAAGCAACAAAAAACACCTTTCTCTAAACAAGTTTAAAATATAGAAAATCTATATGGAAATTGAAAAATATTCAAGAAATATGGACTTTAAACAAGCTTCTATATCTTCCTGAGACAATATCTGTATATTTTCATCTTATTTCAAGTTTACTGAGATATTTGCAGTCAAAATTACACAAAGTACTTGGAATGAGAGTTGCAAAAATAGACATTAATTTAATAAACAACTGCATAGACCCATGTATCAAATTGTCCTCTTTGATGGCCTCTGAGGCCACTGCTGTTTTATCACAAAATTATGGCCAAATCAAACTAGTTCTGATGGAAACAACGTCCAGCAGAGGGAACAGCTCCTGTTAGTTTAGGTTTTTATTGAGGTCTGAGTTGTGGTTCACCATCTAACTTCTCATTCATGGAATCAAACTCAGGAAACAGTTTGGATTTTACAGAGCTGAAGTTGGCTTCAGATTGAGCTTCCCATTCAGGAAATGGGTAAAGGGCCTTTACCCATTAGGGCCACCTACTGGTTGAGCATTTTCAATCTGCTTGAGTTTAAAAGCTGAAATACTTGCACTCTTAAAATATGGGCTACATTATTCTACACTAATAGCAGAAAACTTTAAAGTATAGATTGTGATTAGTGAACATTTGGCCATAAATCCAGGTAAAAACCAGGATCTGGCAGACAGGGGACAAGTTACTAGTTATCTCTCTGAGTTTTTAACTCTTCACTATAGCATGTAGTTATTGTTTCTAGTAATCTTTCTCCAGTTCACCTCTTGTGATTTCTGTGCCTCCATGGTCTAAGGATGCCTTGTTGGTCCCCAGATTCTCCTCCACTCCTCTGTTGTCTGCTGCAGCTCTGCTGTCCTCACATTCATCTGCCTGATTGTCTCCAAAACCATTTGGATTTCACAAACTATTCACTTCCTGAAGAAGCTTCTCTGTAACATAACTCCTTACTATATTCTACATTTACCATCATCTGCCAGGCTGAACCTCAACCACACCTTGAACCAGGGAGCTTTTCAGAGACTTCAGTGACCTCTGAGGTTACTCAAAGTCACTTTCTAATGGGCAGAAAGTGATTTAAACTCTGTGACAGAGTTTAAATCACTTTCTGCTTAGTGAAATCCACCATGTCCTCCCTTTTCATAGAGAGACATGGTGACCGTGGTCCAGATACATTAAAAGGGTTGAAATCAAACCTGTATTGAAGCTTCACAAATCAAAGCTTTAATGCAGCTTCATTTAGGAAAATAAAACTACAAACTTGGTTTTAGATATTCTGGCCTGAATAATCTACACCATGATTGAAGTCTACATATTTTACTTTTTGAAGTAGATCACGTTAAAATTACGTGGAATTGTCCTTTAGTCATTTCCCCAATTAGAAACTCCAATTTTCCAGCAGAACCTTAAAGGCCTGGTATAATAACCAATAAAAGTAGAACAAAAATCATTTTCAGCAAGGTCAGATTAACCATATTGGCAGCTGGGCAATTTGCTGACCTATAATTTTTGCCACCTCTCTTTTATTGTTTTATTATACACTTTATTTCTGTTACGCTAAACGTAACATTAACATCAACCAAAACCCGATTGCTGCTCTCCTTAGCCATCCTCTCTGCTATTTCATTCCTCTTAACCTCATAATGTGCTGAAACACAAATAAAATTATCTGTAAGAATCATCAAATTGATTCTATGAAGTGTTTGTTTTATTTACAGCTGATGACAAGTTATGCTGCAACATGACCCTTCAGAGTAAGAGTCTTCACTTATAATTTTAAAGATGAACAAAATAAAAAGTTACATTTGTACATTTATCTTGTGGCCATTTTTTGAACAGGCTCAAATTAAATGAGGACTTTATTAAGCCCAGTTACCTGGACATAAGTTCCAGTTACACCAGCTGGAAAAACACAGATTCAGTTGAAACAACTGACCACAAAAAGACTTTTAAACCTTAAATTTCCAAATCTCAACTAAAGACGTGGATCTGGTTCCACAGAGACGATAGAAGGAAGCTCTGATTGGAGGAGTTCAGTCTCACCTGGAGCACAGCTGCTCTGATTGGCTGTCATCAGTCCAGATCCTGTTCTGGGTCGTTTCCCATACTGGGGGCAGCTGGTACAGACCGGATCCATCAGAACATTCTGACCCAAAGCACAGCAGGATGGATGCTCCTCCTCACCAAAGCTCCTCCTGTGAAGACATTTCTTCATCACTGAAATAGTTCACTAGCAACAGGCTGGAGCTGAAGATGTTCATGAAGGTCCACAAAAAACAAGGGACCAGAAACTGGGTCAGAACAGAACCTCAGAACATTAATGATTTCTGGTTTTAAGTACTTCATTGAATTATATTTGGTATCATGACTGATGCCAGTGTTCCCAGTCTGGAAGATGCTGGGTTTCACTGCTTCAGTGGGTTTACAGACAATCTGAATTGTTGCTCTTCACAAGCTTGGTTGTTTTTGTTTCCATGCAACATTTTAATCCATATTAATTCATTCAGACTTTCATTCAAACTCTACTGATTTACTGACCAACATCCTTCATGTCCAACTTTAAATTAAGAAGTAAGAAAATTAAGTTACTGTTTATTAAAACACTGAGATCAACCAGTTAATATCATTTAGATTTTATCTCTATAGATTCATGTGAATCACTTAGAAACTGGTTTCTTACTTTCTGTCTGAGGGTCCAGGTTCATTACTGAAGTGTGGATTAGAATCTTTGGACCGGTCACTCCTCATAGATGGACTGATGGGTCCTGGAGGTTCTGCTCTGTCCTGATCTTCCATCTTCTGGCCTTTTGGAGAGAGAAACCAGAACCAGTCAGTACAGTGATCCAGTTCCAGTAACTGTCCTGTGAAGCAGAAAGCTGGTTCCCATCATGTGTTCAGAGGATCAGAGTGAATCATTTGAATGAATGAGTGAACATTTCCTATGAACTAGTGAACTTATTTAGCTCCCAGTGGACTTGAACGCATCATGACTCTATTGTAGCTCTGTATGGAGGGAGTCAGTGAGCAGAAGGTTCTGAGGGAGCAGCAGCTCAGGTCGGGTCCACAGCTCTCCTCCAGACAGAACCGGGTCCAGCTGGGATCTCAGCAACATGTCAGCCTCTGTGTGCAGCTCAGCAGGATTTCCTCTCAGCTCAAGAGACACAAAGCAGCTTTCAGGGACCACAGCATCCAGCTGAGGTACCAGCTGGACCCACTGCAAGGAATCATGGGTAAACAGCTGCTTCAATAGGGGGATGAAGCCCCCAAACACTCAGCGAGGCCTGAAACATATTTAGTCTATTGATCTGATTGAACTTCAAAATAAAGAGACACATTAATGCAACTCTTTTAGTTAGAAACTAGTTTGTTACAACTGATCTAAAATGTTTGTGAAATTATTTATTTTATTATTATTGCTCCATTTAAAAGTTTTGTTATTTTTAGGGTTGAACCGACTGCAGTTTTCTGGCTGATCGATTCCGATTTTGCAGATACTGATTGCTAAACACAGCAACCTTTCAGGTAAGAGTCAGTCTGGATCTGGATGCATTTTTCCAGCAGAGCTTTGAGAGACAAAGAGTTTCTTCCTGCTGAAAGGAGCAACAAGAGGAAAACCTGGAAAAAGACCAAACTCAGTGAGGAGGAAGAGAGGAAATCTGTGGACGGCTTAAAGCCGGTTCTGATCCACAGACAAGAGAAACATCAGTTTCTGCTGAACCCCAGACTGATGAGGGACGGAGTGATGTGATTCACTTCCTGCTGATTTCAACAAGCAGAGAAACTAGTTTACAATGTTTTAGTTCTGCTTTTTAGGTTAAAACACCAGAGAGAGTCGCTGCAGCAAGAACTGATGGACTGTAAAAGTTACATTAAGTTCTCAGTTTATTTAGGTTAAATCTGAAAAGTTCATTATTGCTCCACACAAACAGATCAGCTTTAGATGCTGCTGTCATGGTAGATCATAGCTGATCATTCACCAGGTTAACTGCGCAGTAACTGAGCTGTGTGTTTATAGTGTGTTCAATATTTCTCTTTTTGTTCCTTATAGTCGCATAATGTAACCTCGCTTAGCATCACTTTATAAGCAGCAACGTCTCACAATAAAGTTTTTCATTTGATCTAATTCCTTTCTAGATCAGGCCTTCAATAAAGTAAACAGAGCGCTGCTGCGGGGACCAGGCCCTATGAGAGCCGAGCGACCCAGGCCGAGGTGACTGAGGCCCCGGGAAGCCTCGGTGGGTTCATCGGTTAGAAAGGCTCCAGAGAGCCGAGAGACACGGAGGGACCCGGAGCGGCAACACTTACCTCTAGTAACAAGTCAGCAAGTTATTTCCATCCTGCAGCTCAAAATGGAGGCTGATCTGAAGGAGACCAAAGTTGGTTTCAGTTTCTATTTCCACAGGAAGTCACGTAACTTGTGTTTTCCTCTAGAGTCAAAGTTTGATTCATCTGAATAAACATTAATAGTTCAGTTAGATTTAACAGAGTGAAAAAACTAGAGTGAAGATGGAAAAGCTTCAGTATTTCTGTTTTGCTGTTAGTGAAGCAGATCTGAAGCTGAGCAGCTTTTTTCATGGATTCAGCAGAAAACCAGCAGAACAAACTGCAGTTTAACAGGCGTTTGATGGAGGATTATGAGCGCTCACTGCCCTCTGGTGGTGAACTATCGCAACTACAGATATTCCTCTTCATATTAATTACAGTTTATTTGATCTCATTTTCACTTTTATCAGGCCAAATCAAATCAGCTTACATTAATGTTAAATAAGAGTCACTGCAGGTTAGTACATGGAAAATAAAACTTATTCTATAAAAATCCTCCAAAAACGATTCACTGTGGGAAATTTTGAGACTCAAGGCCTGAAAAAATATAAATAATAAAAATGTGTTTGAAATAAAATTCAATCACCTGCGATAGGAGCATCAAGCAGGATGAAAGGGCTAATAGAGAAAAATTAAATATAAAAAGTTAATAAAGTTTAAATTATTAGTACTTAATATTACTAAGTTCATTGCAGTCTTTTGTAGAACTGAATTAATCTGTAAATAAATGTATTACACATACAATATTATGCTGCTGCTGTTAATGTCATTTAAATACTTTTATCTGTTTTTAAAGACTGTCTACAGAAATAAGAAAAGATCCGCCGTCAGATCGTCCACCATACCTGCAGAGACGATACGGGTCAGAACCGCCTGAGGTTTGATCCCACAATAAGAAACTGGAATCGACTCCACCTGCTGCCAGCGGCGCCTCGGGTCCGACTACGACCAAACCGACGTGGTGGTCCTTACAGAACTGAGCCAGGATGCTGTGGTTGCTCACCGACACCTCTGCAGAAACGCAACAGAAAGCTACAGACGCTCACCTCTGGTTTTCAATTCTGTCAAGTGATTTCAGCTAAAATACATCCTATGTTGAGCAGTTAGCAGGTCCAACAGCCCCTCAGGTACCAGAGTTGCTGATCTTGCCGCAGCTGGCGGTTCCTGCGTTTCCGGGAGCCACCAGAACCTGCTGGACCCGGGGCGACTGGGCCAGCTTCCAGGCCAGCGCGTGTTCCCGTCCCCCGCCTCCTACCACCAGAACCCGCTCCGCCATCGCAACTGGAACCACAAGAGATTCGACTTGAAGGAGGATTTCCTCTCACCGTGTGACGCCACCGTGTAATTATGCAAGCGCTGACCTTTAGCAGGAAGAGCCGTGACCTTTTCCAGGGGATGGAGGTCCGATGAAATCATAGAGATCAAACCAATGAGCTGGAAGAAAAACGAAACTGGACTTTTAACACAATTGGCATTGATCTGGAGCCCCAGATTACTGCAGAAACAGAGTAAAGATAAACGGGCCAATCTCTGGGATAACAGAGAGTCCAGTGTTGGACCCTGGCTGAACATGTTCAACTCTGATTGGAGTCACTGGGCTCATGTTACCTCCTGAAACCAACTGATAGAAAAGTACATCTAATAAGCTGGGAGCAGATTTAAAATGCCGCTAGAAAATAATGAAATCTTTATTTGCATCCATCACTTTTAAGCGTTTCTTTTCTAAATATTGTTGACTTTAAAGTGAATCTAGCAGCAAAAAGACGTCGACATGCACAACATTTACCAACCTCTGTTGTTATGAACCAAGAATTACTCGCAGCCCGTTTCGCCTGCTGTGCTTTCCCCGCTCTCCGTGGGTGGACTGACCCTCCGTGGAAGCTGCGGGGACACATGTGACGCAACTAAACATTAACACACACACACACACACACTGCGTGGAGTCACAGTGAGAAAAACATGCAAAGTTTGCACAAAAACTAAATTACTAACGAAAAAAGAGAGAGAACAGAGAAGCTAAAACCGTCGACACGTGTGGAGTCTTACCTTCACCAAATGATGGGAGGAACACTTTTTGGATTCCACTACTTCCTATGGGAGAGAAAGCGCAAAGCATCACGGGAGACGTAGTTCGTTTACCGCTGAGCTAAACTCTAAAGTAAATAGTTAACATTTACCTTTAATGCACTTTCTAAAGCAATAATGAAGCTTCAATCATCGTTAGAGCTAAATTAGGATTTTAACTATTTCACTACCATAGATGTGGTTAAAATCTATGGCCAGCAAACAGCAAAGGGAAGAAGTTTGTTATCAGATTTAAGAGTTACTACTAACAACATTACTTCCTGAAGTTTCTTAGGAGACCACTCAGATGTTGCTCTGATGAAAACCACCCGTGGGATGAAAGTGCAGAAAACCTTCTGGTCGATGGATTCGCCACTGAGCAGCTGTGCTGGTTTAAACACTTTAACAGGAGTACTAGGTTTTCGATTTCTCCCCAGACTTACTGAAACAGTGCCAAAAGAACCAACGACTGATGGCTCAAATTAGCATCCATTCTTCAATTGTAAATGTGGTCGTTGACCGTCAGGCCAGAAGGTAGGAGTGTGAATAGTCCATGTTGGGGGTGGGTATCTATGATACCAACAGGAGATCAGATCTCCTGTAGGTAATGCTCTTCAGTCTAGTTTTGAAGCATACATGAAGTGTTTTTGGAGAGATGTGACCTTTTGCAGCTGATCCATGATGTTGTGCTGCATTATCCAGTCTAAGTCTAAGGAACAATTGTGCAACTGTGAGATGCGTTGAGGCCATTACCAGGGTACTTATAAGGTAATGGCCTTATTTATTTACAGAACAAAAGCAATCCTTCAGGTCATTTGGACTATCTCCAGCCTATGTCAAAATGGACTAACTCCAGCATTTCTAGTGTTTTAAGCATCTGGAAGCACGTTAGGCTCCTCCCCCTTTCAGGTGACAACAAACACCTTTATTTTCACCTTTATTGCTAAGGGGGGGACAAGCAGAAGAAGTGGGGGGGGGCTAGGGGGGGGAGAGGAGAAGAGGGGGGGCACAAGCAGAAGAAGTGGGGGGGGGAGAGGAGAAGGGGGGGGGACAAGCAGGAGAAGGGGGGGGGGAGAGGAGAAGGGGGGGGGACAAGCAGGAGAAGGGGGGGGCACAAGAAGAGGAAGTGGGGGGGTTAGGAGAAGGGGGGGCACAAGAAGAGTGTCCATTCTCTAGGGGAAGACTCTTCGTCTAGGGGAAGAGTCTAGGGGACTCTTCCCCTAGACTCTTTGTCTAGGGGAAGAGTGTCCCCCCCTAGACAAGGGGACTAGGGGGGGACAATTACCAAAGCACAGTCTTTATCCAGTGTGCCATCCAAGCACCTGGCAACCTTGGTACTAGAACCTCTACAAATACCACAAGTTTGGACCCAGGAACGTGATCTTTTAAAACAATCCCTTAAGCAGGTCTTGAAAACCTTTGAATCCCTTAATATTGCACCTGCCTCAAAATGTGAATTTGTATCAAAGAATCAGCATACTTCGATAGCTGAGGTTTAATTAGAATGTTCTGGTTTGCACAAAACATCTTATTTAGACCCAGTCAAATGATGAATGCCATCATTTTTTAATAAGCTATAAAGTGCTTTGTTTTTTAGTTTTGAAAGGCTGGAAGTTGATACCACACTTATTTGTTCCAAAACGCAACATGTTTGAAAATTAATTTCAGCCACAACATGATAAACCACAACTGATTTAAAAATAATTCTAATATACACTGGCGAACTGCTTTGTGTATCGGTGTGGGAACAATTGTCTCATCTTGAATGTGAACAAAAGAAATGTGATGATTGTAGATTTCAGGAGGAACAGGATTAGCTCAAACACTGTTCCCATCATGGCAGAAGAAGTGGAGATGGTTGAGGAATATGAATACCCTTGTGTTCACCTGAACACCAGACTGCAGATGCAGTAGGGAGGCCGTCTACAAGAAGGGGCAGAGGAGAATGTAATTTTTGAGCAATTTAAAGGTCTCATCTCTTCTGCAGGCAGCTGTTGGTGTAGCAGCATCAGACCCAGAAACATAAAAAGGCTCAAAATCCTGATAAAGAATGCTGGTTATGTTTTGGGGTCGACTGTATAACGTTTGGAGATAATGCAAAGAAGGATCAAGAAAATTATGGACAACCATGACCATCCGCTTCATGAGTGTCCTGGAAAAATGGTGTCTTCAGTCAGAGGCTTCTTCAAATTCGATTTCAGACATACCGTTAGGAAAGATCTTTAATGCCAACACCCAACTCTTTGACGAAGTTGAATTAATGAAGTAAGTTTAATTTCCCTTTGGAATCAATAAATTATTTTTGAATTTCATTAAGGGATGGCTGAAGATGGTTTTTCAGTGATTCCAGCCGCCTTCAGCTAATCACATTTATTGAACTGCCCCCTTTTATGATAACTCCCGGCACAAGGAGTTATATTTATGGTGTCAACTTGGTAAATTTTTAGTAAAAGCCTTCACCAGGTAAAAAGGTTAACTTAAGTTAACAATCTACTTTAAGTATTCTCTGTTCATTAAAAAGTCTGTATGCTAGATGCATGGTGTGGTCATGATTCACAGCATACATTATGCCAAGAAAGATTTTGCTGTGTCAGAAGGAAAGCAAAACAAAATTTTAATTCAGGAATTTAACCTCTCTGATGGTCAGATTGTTTTTTTTTTTAAATAGAGTCATTGAATGGAAAAATATATACATATACAGTACCTATTGCAACATTTTCATTCTCTGATGTGTGTTGCTTCCGCATCATTTTAATACTAAGTACACATGACCAAAAAAACCAGTGATGTGTCTGGAAGGAAGAATTAAAAACAAATGCCATCCTATTTTTCAGAGACACTTTAAACAATTGATGGCCCCTCCAGAGTAATCCATATTCTCCAGATCCATATTTGCAAGTCCTGAAACATCAATTATCGTGTTGAATTACTATTCAGAAGCCAGAAATGACGAGTAAGGCCTGCATATAGCAACACACACGGACTCCTCTCCAGATACTGAAGCTTTTAATCATGTATAAATCACACACACACACACACACACACCAAATTCACATTCACCCCAAATAGCAATCCTTTTGTGAAAGGGGAAGTAAGGGCCCGAGACGGGGCGTGAAGCGCCGCTCGCTACCTAACGTACATAATGAAAAGTGCAAGCTCCGTCATTTTCTGGAGATAAAAGTGTTCTGATGAGAGCTGGAGACAATAGCAGGACATTAATCTCCTTGACGTACCAAGCTTTTGCTTTAAAACACTCGCTTCCCCC
This sequence comes from Xiphophorus hellerii, assembly GCF_003331165.1. Taxonomy (NCBI): domain Eukaryota; kingdom Metazoa; phylum Chordata; class Actinopteri; order Cyprinodontiformes; family Poeciliidae; genus Xiphophorus; species Xiphophorus hellerii. The sequence continues at coordinate 13,368,209 of NC_045695.1, read as the reverse complement.
ATTCAGGCCCGCTGTACACTCCAAAAGCATATCTGGTTTTGTCACACACACACACACAGAATAACTTTTTGCAAATAAGATGGAAAATTGCTCAAGAGACAAAATACATGGACTGACTTACATCATAAACACATGTGCACCCCATCAGACTTGGATGACAATAGACATATTTACATGGACAAACTCATATGCTCCTGGAATCAGCAGAAGTTTTATAAAGCACAAGAAAAAAAAAACTCTTTTAATGGGAGAAATCAAGCCATGTGGATTTCACTTCATTTTCAACTGGAAAACATTATCAACCAGTCTGCTCTGTTTAGTATGGAAAAATGTCAGGCAATTCTGATTGGTCTCCAGGTACTTCAAGCTTGAATTGAGGTACCTTTGAATTGGGACATTTGGAAAGACTGAGATAAACGACGGCCGTCTCTGAGCTGCCAAACGCTTCCCAACTTGGAATAATGAACTGAATTAAAGGTTTAGAAAGTAACAGGTCAGACATTTTCTGTACACTGCTTCACAAATCAACAAAAAAGACAGAAAGAAAGAAATTCGAATCCAGACATATGGTAGCACAATAGAACCCTGCTAAATCTGAGAAGTGGGTTAAAGGCATGATTGGTGAGTTTTACAGGTCTTCATGGACCAACGACACTTTCTAAGTTATCACTGAAATATGCATCATGTATGAGCAGCAAAAGTTTATCCAACAGGCCAAAAATAACTGCATCTTCCATAATTCAAGTTTCATCAGTTTGGATCTGAACCCATTTCAGTCCAGATGAACAGTTTTTTTTAAGGTTTTAAAAAATAATAACTGTATATATTGTATATATACACACACACAATGATACATCAGATGACTGATGTATGCAAACCCAATCTACCAAAAACAGTACAGAATATCTGTGTACAGGAATATCTTAAAACATGAATGACACAGAAAATCCGTTTTTCAAACGACAGTGTTACATGACCCAATGTTCTGTAAATCACCTTGAAATTGTCCTATTTACTTTTTGAACATGTACAATATGGTAGACAAAAAAAAATGCTAACAAGTCATTTTCTGCCGTTTCCCTTTTCTTCTCGAACATTTGAAGCTCCATCTCTTCCTAAGGTTACAATAAGCTCAAAATGATGAGTTTGACCTTTATATTTCTGAGTTGTTTTGTTTTTTTAAATGTTATGCAGGGCAGATTTATCGTAATATTGCAGGACAGCATACAGTATGCGGTGCCTGAGAAGCATCTCATTCTTCCACCTTAGAAAATACTCCTTCATATCACCCTAAATATGAAGGTACAGTATACAGCTTTTTCTAATATTTTGCCAAGTGATTGATGGTTTGCTGAGCTGTACAGATCGCTGATTCTTGGGCATAAAGTGACGTGACGGTTTGACCAGCTTGAATAGCTCATGATCAGATGTTGGTATGAAATCTCTTCAGTTGGAAATTGCTTCTTCTCCATGTGGTTCCTCCTCCTCTCCCTGGACTCTGAGGGTGAGCACTGCTTTGCATACTCTGGACATTTTCCTGCTGATTTTGCAACACACCGATTTGTGCCGGTGCCCTTTAGTTGTGCGGACCAGATAGAGTGCAGCCTTTGTGAGCAACTAGCCCCTTCGCTAAGTTGAGTACAAACTAAATACAGACTTCCATTTTATGTCCTCATGCGGGGTGAGGTGAAAAAGTTTCAGGTCTCATCAAATGGAGAATGATCAACTTACACTGGAAGAAAAAAAAACACACACACACACACAACACATGAATTATTCATGACTCAGCAGAAGATAAGGACCTCTTTGGCTGTTAAGTCATCCCTCTAGATGCCAGGCAACATCTGTTTGAGCAATTGGTCCCTTGCTACCTGAATGGTTAATTACCCAATGATTAAACTGGTTGACCGTATCGACACGGGGGTTTTTAGAGCCTCAAAAAGCAATACAAAGTCGGAGAAATATATATATATATTTTTACAACACTGATTTCTCAGAATTCTTCCTCTAGAACCTCCAATTGGTCCAGAAAACAAGTTCATTTCTTAAAACATTTTAGGTTTTCTTATTTCCTGTCAGCAAATTAAGCTAACCTGGCTGTTTTCTTTGACTGTTCAAGGTTTTAAGATTTTAGCTCTTAAAGCCTGAATCTTTCTTGTTTCTGTGAAATGTTAAAACACTCCAGATTTAAAAGTTTATTTTTTTCCCTCCTTCAGTTATTGTTGAAATCTTTTCTCAGAGCACACCGTAGACATTTTGGAAATTAAATGTTTGAACTGTATTTTTTATCAAGTTAGAGTAATAAAAGTTGTTGGCTACAAAAAGGACATAATGCCTTCACCGAGAGTGGCATTACATTAAAAAAACTACAAAAAGGAAAATGAAGCTCTTTAAAAGAATAAAATTCAATATCATAAAAAAGTCCTTGTATTTATTATTTTGCCATTTTACTTTGTGAATTATTTTCTGGTATCTTCTCCTGTATACCCAGAATAGATAACAGATCTGGCCTTTGCAGTTGAAGTACCTGTAGTAATAAAATTTTCTTTCACTTTAGAGTAAAAGCACAGAGGTAAAAAAAATAAATAAATAAATAGTAGATGCAGTTGTAAGGTCTTTTGCATAACAGTAATGTGATGTTGGTCTTTGAAATCTAATTATATTTCAGAAATACTGCAAAAATTGCCCATTTTCTAAATTGTGTCTATAGACGTTAAAAATCGTGATTGGCCAAACAAAATGCAACGGATCTTCTAAAACAAAGGAGGAGTCACTCTGAGTACCAAGGAGTGCATAAGTAAGTATTTCTTTCCCAGGATCCTTCACAGAGGACAGAAAAACTGGAATAATACTTGATGTGGCAGAAATGTTTCGGGTGAGTGCATGAGATAAAACACTGTGAGAAACCTGAGCTGTTTCTTCTGGAGAGATTGAAAACTGCTGACCAACATCCTGACATCTCACTCTGTCCTTGTGTAAACAAGTAGGATGATGTCGTCTACACTCTCCACAAACATGCCGCGTTTTACAGTCTTTCAATAAATGGCCTTTCCTTAAACATCCAAAACAAAGATGGTTCTGATATATAAATGATCTTTTGTCTTCCATTGATTTAACTGCAAATTTGGGACATTTAGCAACACTGTGTGATATGTCTGTACAAACCAAGCAAGGCAGTTTAGATTTCAGAACATGACCAGTTTCTTGTTTCTTGAACTCCATACTGGTATTAAAAGTCTTAGCTTTCCTGGAAAGATCATTTGAAGAAGTTTTAGACTTTAACAAAAATGGAGAAGCAATAGGATTACATGCTATACGTGCTTCCTTTTGTATAAATCTAGAAAAACATTCAAAAGATGGATATTCTCCACACGCTTCAAGCACTTCAACAACAACTCTACTCCATTTACGTACAACCCAGTCTGGTCATTTCTTCAACATCTTATGATTTTCTTCACAATCATTTAAGATGGACAGTCCTTTTACTTGAGGCATAGCCTCTTCACAACTTTTCAAAAAGTCAGCAAAATCTCTGAGAGATAATGGATCATTTGGTGCAATCTTTGGCCATGACATAAGTTTATCCCTAAATGGGTTTCCATATCTGTCCTGTACAACTGACCAAGCACCCTCATATGCGTCCTCAGAGCTTCTGTAAAAGAAACCTTCCACAGCCTTTCGGGCTTCTCCAGAGAGATAACCTTTCAAATACAACATTTTTTCCCCAACAGAGATGGATTTTGAATCAATTAAAGTTGTAAATGATATCTTAAAGTCCACAAATTTCAAAGGGTCACCTAAGAATATGGCAGGTTCAGGAACAGGAAGGCGACTTAAACTCAATGAGCTCGTTGAGGCTTCAGCCAAGTTTACTGCAGGAATCTCAGAGCTTGTGGTGGTAGAATTGATGCAGCCCTTGCAGCTGACTTTCTTGGGTGTTTTAAAATTTGCACTGATTTAACCTCAGGCTTAAAATCAAGATTTTCCCCTTCTACCCCATCTTCAAGTCTGCTATAAACATCAAGCCGAGCTGCAGCCATTTTAACTTCCATATCTGTTTGCATTACCTTTAACTTGCTCTTCTCCTCATCAAGCTGCTGTAGCACTTCAGCTTCCTTCTGCTTCATTTCTGCCACAATCTGGGACTCATGACACTTCCAGTCACATTCAAGCTTACTGACTCTCGCATGTTGAGCTTCAATCTCCAACATGGATTTAACTTGTACCTTTTTAGCCGCAAGATCAGCCTCTGCCATTACACGCCCTTGAGAAACTTTGGAGCTGGTAATTGATGAACCACATGAAGAACATTCAGTAGAGATTTCTCCAAAAACAGACTGATATTCGTCTCTATTTAAGACTTCTCGCACTCTTTCCTTTTCAACTTCTTGATTACATTTTTCTTCAACAATACCCCCTTCTAAACGCTTACACACAAGATCATAAATCTCATTTGTTAGTATAGTACAGGCATCTAGTTTCTGCACAATATCTGGAGTATTTAAAGAATTACGTTGAAGAAACTCATAATTCTGTTTCAATTTATCAAGACTGTTTTGGATCTGCTGATTTATTTCATCCAGATTTTCCTGAGAGCAAAAACCCTTTAATTTCATCCTGGCTTCTCTGGCGATTTGTTTCCAGGATGCATAAGATTTAATCCATAAACAATCTGCGTCATACTTAATTTAGAAAATTCTTAATTTACTTTAGTCTACTATCTGTTACAACATATATACACATACATACTTTTAAGTACAATTCAACAACCTGGATGTCCATGTGACAATATTTTATTAACATTTATTTTAAAAAAAAACCCTACTGTATTGTTTTTACCTCTAAAATAAATATTTCTCAAATATCAATTGTTACAGCTAATCATGGATCCATTTAAGTGAATTTAAAGCAAGGACACTCTGCGGTCGGAGATTCGGATCAACTGACAAAACAGTTGGATTTTTATTTTGCAGATTTTGGTTCAGCTGCTAAATAAAAGCTGGAGAGTTTATATTTTGGAAACCAGTGTAGAGTCTGAAAACTTGTTATATATTTAAAACTCAATAATACATCCAGGCTGAAGCCTTTGTGCTATGAGTGACCTACACATTCAACAGACTCAGGCTGCCATATACAGATAAACACCACAGCTGGGAGGTCCAACATATACAAACAGTGGTGCCAAAGCACGTTGACATGTGGCAAGAGGAAGATGGAATCGAACCTACGCCCTTCCTATTACAAGACAACAACGCTACTCTCAGAATCTTGACTTTTGGATCCCACAGAGGAATGTTACTGACAACCTCAAAATATACTTCAGTTTTCCTGATTCAGCTCAATTCTTCCTCTAAAACCAGGTTCTGAGTCTCTGACGTCAGCAATTATAAATCACTGCAATTAATAAACATGATTTGATTTTAAAATAATTGGACATCATTTATTCTCCTTGTTAATTTATCATTTCTCTTTCATACGTTTTATTCATTGTTAGCTTTCAGTGCCTGCGATGGACTGGTGACCTGTCCAGGGTGAACCCCGCCTCTCGTCTGGTGACAGCTGGAGCTGGGCCCCACCGGCCCCCCTCACCACCCTGCAGGGATCAACGTGTTCAGATCATGGATGGAAAGATTTGATGGTAGATTGTCTCCCTTAAGACCTCACTGAAAACAGCTTCATAGTTGATGCCTCAACATCAACTGATTCTATCATATTGCTGACTATTTTTTCTACTTCTAACATAAACAGGTAAAGAAGTAACCTAGAAATGTTTTCCCAGCCCAGGCATCCGGTCCCAATCATCATCAGTTCTGATGATGTCACATGCATAGCGAGTCCGCTACGTCTTAAAATTGTAAGTCAGACTTTTTTCTTTGCCATTTTTCTGTACTCTTTAAAATACAAATGTTCTTTTTTGTAGGTTTCTGTAAAGTGCAGTGAATGGGAATGTTCTGCCGTTGATCCTCACTGTTCTTAGGAAGGAGAAATGTCAGTATGTTTGCAATAATACTGGAATACTGTGATATTAAATTACAACAATACTCTGTCCTTGGTTAAATATTTTTCACATTTCCTCTAAAGTGTACCTATTGTTTCATTGTACTAATTTTCATAAGCATGTTGTCTGCAAATTTTGAATGTATTGACAATTTGTACAATTCTGTAATAGTATATTGGCAATGTACTCTTGAAAAATGTAAATATATTTAAAATAAAATGTGATTTGTTATGCATGCCTGCATCCAACTCTATGACCAACATTCACCATCCGACCCGATGGAACTGGAGAGGTTCTGAAGGAGGAATGGCAGAGGATCCCCAAATCCAGCTGTGAAAAACTAGTTGCATCATTTCCAAGAAGACTCATGGCTGTACAAGCTAAAAAGGGGTTTCTACTGAGCAAAAGGTCTGAATACTTATGACCATGTGATGTTTCAGTTTTTCTTTTTTTTAATAAATTTACAAAGCTTTCTACAATTCTGTATGTTTTCTGTCAAGAGGGGATGCTGAGTATACATTAATGAGAAATAATATGAACTTTTCTGAGATTAGCAAATGGCTGCAATGAAACAGTGAGAAATTTAAAGGGGTATGAATACGTTTCATTCATTAATTCACCAGGGACTTTGATTTTCCTCATTAAAACAAAATCAGAGTAAAGGAAAAACATGGATATTTGAAATGTCCGTGATTGTATTCAGTGACTCAAATATAAAATACATAAAACAACTTTCCTAGCAAGTTGGCAAACAGCTGTGGAAATTATTGCTGTGATTCAACCAACAATTTTATGATTTTCTAATGAGCAAACATTTAAAACCAGAAAGACTCAGAAATGGAGCGATGGTCAGAAAGAGGTCAAGTTTTCCATATTAAAGAAAGTCCATAAAGTAACGCATTTGGTCCAAAATGTCTGATTCAATCTGGATTTTCTACTGATAAAAGCCCAGAGAAATCCTCTCTGATCAATAAATTATTGACTTCATATTGAAATATTTTCCATCCACCAATCAGGAACCCAGATATCTCAGCCGGGCCACAAACACTCAGAACCTACTGGTACCAGTTTGACTCCAAACTGGGAGCAAACTCAGCTTGTTGTCTGGGTTACAGATGAAAACTCAGAGAAAATCAGAGTTCCTGATTGAAACCAGGTGCTGCAGCTCTGCATCATAACCAGAACCAGAACCAGGCCCAGTTCTGGTTCTGGTTCTGGTTCTGTCCAGCAGCTCAAAGAGAGAAAACCCAGTCAGGACTGGAAACCAGAAGAATGTGGAGTTAAAACTCACCTGATCAGATCTTTGTTTCTCCTTCTGTTCACACAAACCGAGTCGGAACGAACTGGACCCGATTCTCCAGAACTTGAACCGGACCCACCTGAGGCTCCGCCCCCTCTCACAGCAGAGGTGTGTTGCTAATGAGAAGAATCCTGTCTGATCATCACTACCAGGAAATAAATGGAAAATAACAACCAGTTCACATTTCAGTTTAAAGATTATTTATGTTTAAACATTTCAAGATTTTTTTTCCATGACTATTTCATTAAATTAATAAAGATTTTCAAGTTGATCAGATTCAGTTTTATCTATAAAGACTTTTATAAAATAGCCAAAGCTGCACCAAGTTTCTGCTCAGCAACACAATAAACCACTAATAATAGTTTCTGCTTGTTCTAATCCTCAGCGCTCACGTAGCAGAGCTCACTTCATTTAAGCCTCCTGCCTCTGACTCCCCAGAGGATCCATCACTCTGCGTCTCTGAGGTCTGAGTCCGGGTCCAGAATATCATCTTTACACCCGTCTGGCCCCCCGGCACTGCAGATAATGTATTAAAAAACAAAAATATACAGACTCTGCTCTGCTGCTGCATGGAGTCTGAACCGGTTCTGATCCAAACCTGACTAGAGCTGACACACCTGAGGCTCCGCCCCCTGACCCAGCTGAGGCTCCGCCTCCTTCCAGGTGACAATAAACACCTTTATTTTCATGTTTTCCTTTGTATGAGTTGAGCTGTAAAACTTTAGGTCAGATTTGAACTTTTTCAGGTTTTTCTCAGTTTTCTGCTCATTTCCAACCAACATTTTATTGCAGGAAATCATTTCAGGAAGGAACCAGAAGATTCAGGAGTCTGGGAGATGAGACTGTAACCGACCTGAACACTGAGGACCCAGAGCGCCCCCTGCAGGATCTGCTGCACCATTAACCAGACAGAAATGGCAGTTTTATACAAGTTATTATTCTAATTCAATAGCTGATTTAATTCATCGAGTTTTGATTGAAAAGATTGATTCTCATCTGTTTTATTAAAAAAACATCTTCAGTCTGAAAACTGCAAAAATAAACTGCTGGCTAAATTAGTAGCTTAAAGCTGAAATCAACTTGAGATGTTTCTGCTTTTACTAATTTAAGCTGTGAAACTAAATGTGAAAACTTATAATACAGCAAAAATGGCCTGGAGGATTAAAATGAAGGTTTATTTATTATATGTGTACACAGTCAGCTGCATAAAAAATACACAAAGATTTTTTAAAAACTTTATTTGGTCGTTAAACATCCAGCAACCCACATTGCATTAGAAGAATTATGAAAATCAAACATGAACCAATCAGCACATTATCCCAGTGATTCTCTGAGGTTTGAATAAATCAGTAAAATCACAGTAAAGAGCCTGAAGTTCTCTAGAAAACTCAAAACATGAAATATGGAGTTAAAAAAGTAAAAACCAAAACAAACTGAGAGAAATTAAAGCTGAGAATCAATGATGACGTAAAACTTCAAGATTTAGCTTTTACAATGAACATAAAATATATAAAATCTTTTTTTTTCCAGGTTCCACATGTTCCTGAAAACTGCTCTAAGATCAGAGTTTCTGTAGGACATCCAGTTCTAAACTGGTTAAACTGGTTTCTCTGATGGAAGCTGAAGTTTCTCTGCAGTTTCCAGTAAAGCATCTTTTTATCTGTGGAGCTTTGAGGAACATTTTCATGTCAGCAGAAGGAAGAAGCAGCAGAGAAAAGAGGTTTGAAGTGTCTTTCATGGCTTCAAAGCTGAACTGAAAATGATTCCCATGTTTCCATTCTCAGACCATTTCTGGTTCCAGGATGAAAATGAATCAGAGAGAAAAAAGATCAACTTTCCAGTTGAATCCAGTTCAGATCAAAACTCCATGAAGCCTCTAAATGGAGCCCAGTTTGAATTGGATCTTTATTGATCCAAAGAGACAAACAATATCAGACACTAAATGACAGACACGAGAAAATAAACAGGAGGAAAACCTTGGAGGTCAGAGGTCATCATCATGATCCAGTCAGAGTCTCTTTAGACTCAAACTGCTGCAGCTTCAACCTCTGAGGATCAGCAGGACACTGAGACCATTCTCTACTTCACAGAGATCTGAACCTGCAGAGAGAAGAAGGAAGGAGAGAGCAGATCAGTGAGTGTTTCCAGCCTCTCTCCAGCAGCAGTCAGTGACGCAGCACATCCACTAGATGGTTTCCAGGCTGCAGTCAGACTGATCTCAGAGCTGTGACCAAGATGAACCTGATCAGTTGTTTCCTGTTGAACTGAGAGAACAAACAGATCTGAGATCAGATCTGCTGCTGCCACAGTTTGATGGATGAGGACCACTGTCTCTAGACATGTTGGACGGCTGGACGCTGGAGTCCAGCTGGACTTCCTGGAGACATGGACACAGCAACAACACTCATCTTCACACCAACACAAACACAGGAACACAGCAAGCTGCTGCTCCTCTGATTGGCTGATTGCTGTCTCTGTGTCCAATCAGGAAGCCTGAACCATTCTCCTCCCACTGAGAAGCTGCAGCTTTACTGGGAACACTGGATCTTTGCTTTGATGCTAACTGGGTTTAGTTCACTATGCTGACAGCAGCTGGACTCACTGCAAACATTTACTTACCCTACAGTCTTTACAAGATTCTTCAGCTGCTGAACATCTGAATCCTTCAGGTTGTTTCCTCTCAGGTCCAGTTGTGTCCGACGGGTCGGGTTGGACTTCAGAGTTGAGGCCAAATAATCACAGCTGATCTTTGACAAACTGCATCTCCTCAATCTGAATAAAGAATAAAAGATGTGAGCTGAAGCCAACAGGATGCAGGTTAACCAGTCCAACAGAACCAGTTAAAGATTCTCATCAATATTAATGCCAACAAGCTGCTGCTTCAATAAAGACCTGCTGACTTCAGAACCAGAACCAGAACCAGAACCTGGTACTGGGTCATGTTGTGTTGGAGGATTTTAGTCAGTAAAATCATTCCAGGTTCTGATCAAAGTGTTGAAGCATCAATCATTGATTATTGATTTGTTCCTGTCAGATTCCAGGAATTCACTTTTCTAGACTGGGTTGAATGACCTTCGACCTGCTTCACCTGAGGGGGATTTCTACACACTGGGGGTCCGAATGCTGTCCTGTTCTGACCTCAGATCAGCAGGTCCAACTCAGTTACACAGAGGGACTAAATTAAACTCTGGATCCAAGTCCAGGAACAAACTCAGAAAATATTTATTAGAACAGAAGAAATTAATTTGATTTATGATCAATTATATATAATTATTCACAGAAATATCAATAATTATAGAATTAAAATACATCAATGTCTCCAGTCTGCAGCCTTCAGTCTGTAGAAAACCACAGAGCTCCTTCAGTCCAGAATCTCCCAGGTTGGTTCTGCTCAGGTCCAGTTCTGTCAGATGGGTCGGTTTGGACTTCAGAGCTGAGAACAGAGAAGTCCAGCTGGTCTCTGACAAACTGCAGATCAATCTGAATAAAGAATAAAAGATGTGAGCTGAAGCCAACAGGATGCAGGTTAAAACTGAAACATGAACAAATAAATAATAAAAATGTAGAAAATTAATTTCCCTGAATGTAAAAGAAACATGATGAACTGATTCTAACATCTGATCCAGTCAAACTGGTTTAAAGAGTTAAAAACCAGCAGAACCAGAACATTTGATCAAAAAGAAACTCAAAGTTTTCTATCAGCCTGGATGAGTTGAGCTATTTCTGCTGGTTCCTGATCATCAGCTGGAGACCCGACTTGGTAACTGGATCAGAACCACTCAGTTTCTTCATTAATGGCCTTGGGTTCTTATTAAAGCTGCTGAAAGCCAATGGAGGCCATTATTTCCTAAGGAGACGTGACCTGATGAAGCATCATCACAGAGACGAGGCTCCAACCGACTGACAGCTGTCAGACTGAAGAGGACGGTTCCTCTCTGACCCGGCCCAACAGAACCACAGCTTCAGGACAAAGCTGAGGAACCTGCTGCTGCTGCAAACCTCACTTTCATTCATTTCATCTAGATTTGCTTTTCTACAATCAGTCATTTCTTAGATTTGGTCATTAATGATGATTTGAACTTGTCAGTGTTTGTGGCTCGACTCTGGAGGAACAACATTTCATTCTGGATGTAAAGATGAGAATCAGAAATGAGAAATAAAACAATCTGAATCTTTACCAAACCAAACTGAAACATCTCCATCATTAATTTACATCATTTGAATTATTTTACTCATTTTGTTCATCAGTAAAAAACATTTTAATGTAAAAAACTGAAAAACAAAGTTCAATAATCTCAAAGTCTGAAATAAGAAAAAAATAATATATAAGGTAAAAAGTTTTAGAGATTTTATTCTGACATTTAAACAGGTTGTTTTAAAATAAAATATATTAGAATAAAAGCATTAATTAAACTAATGTTTAAAGTATAAATGAAGGATTTTATTGTATAAATAAAGAAAACAAACCTCAGATTCTTCACTTTACTGACTGAACTCTCCAGGATCTCAACCACAGGCTTCAGATCAGAGTCTCCACCTCCATCTATGAAGAGCTGATTTATTTCCAGTTCAGTCAGATCTGGGTTGGACTTCAGAGCCGAGGCCAAAACTTCACAATCAGCCTTATCAAGCCAACAGTCACCAAGTCTGTGATTAGAGAAGAAATAAATTCAGTTCTAATGAAATCAATCTGGATCATAAACAGACTAAAATATGATAACAGTGATGTCATCATCTGATCAACATCTGATCTTCAATTTACTGAGTTTGACCCCACAGAGAATCTGTGCAGTTCCTGGTTAAAGTCCAGGTTCTGGTTCTGGTTCTGGTCCAGGCTTCATGTCCTCAGACCTTCAGCTGCAGTCAGATGTTGAAGATCTTCTATCATCTGTGAAGGAAAGTTCAGTTTTCTCTGCAGCATCTGATGGAGCTGCAGCATCAGAGCCTCAAAGGAGCTGAAGCAGCTGATGAAGAGGCTGACTGAGCTGATGAAGGAAACTACTGGAGATGATGGAGAGGAGGAGGAACTGCTCACAGCTCGGACTTGGACTAGACCGTTTGGCTCAGAGGAACAAAGGTTTGGATGTCAGTAGAAATTGTTGCTAAACTCTTAAAGAGCTGAAGACCAAAACAGAGCGTTTGGGTCCAGCAGCATTTTTCATGGTGAAGCAGTGAAAGTTCTCCAGTAACTAGAAGAGGCTGGGATGTCTAAAGAGTTGAAGCTCATGTCTCTCCAGGTCTTCATGGCTAACAGCTTCAACAAAAGCTGCAGATGAAGAGTTGATGAGGAAAATGGTTCCAGCTCTGGAAGCAGAGTTCTCAGAGCTTTGGGAGGATCTGACAGAAACTAGGACTTTTTCTGGAGCCAGACAACAATCACCACATTTTGCTCTCATTTACAAACTCAGAGGAAACTAGTGGGAGGAGGAAAAGTTGGTTCACTAAGTTTCTAACTGGTTTCCATGACAACAGCAGCAATTATTGGGGTTATTTTAAAGTGTCCATCAAACCTAAACAGTGATTTTATAATTTAAAAAAAAGACAAAGATCCTAAAAGGAGTAGCGGCTCAATGAGTGAAGAGGAGTTTAAAGTGTAAAAGTCTCTCTGGCTGATTGGATCTTTCAGACAAAATAGATTTTTTTCTAGAGTTCAGGGTTTTCTATTCATTTAAACATGAAAACTGATAAAAAGATAAATATTTTTAAAATGATCAAAATGTCTAAAACCAGAAGCTGCAGCTGTCCTGGATGAGCTGAATGTTTAGATGGTTGAATGGCTGAAATAGTCCAGAGGATGAAGGAAGAAGTTAAAGACCAAAAACATCCAGAAGCAACTTGAAGAAGAAGAAGAAACAGGAGGACAATAGAGCTGAATCAGCATTCACACAATGAAAACATTTGGACTCACCGAGCCTTTCTGCAGTTCCTCACAGCTGGAACCAGTCTCAGTCGTCCATCATCTGATGTGTTGTACTTCTCCAGGTCCAACTCATCCAGAACCTCTGACATCTGCAGCATGAAGGCCAGAGCTGAACAGTCAGTCTCTGAGAGCTGCTTCCCTGAATCCAGCAGCCGTTGGATCTCCTGATAAAATGAGACGTCGTTCATCTCCACCAGACAGTAGAAGATGTTGATTCTTCTGTCAGGAGAGATTCTATCAGTGTTCATCTCCTTCAGGTTGGTGATGATTCTCTGGATGGTTTCTGGACTGTTCTCTGTCTGACCCAGCAGATCTTCTAAGAGTCTCTGGTTGGACTCCACAGTGAGACCATGAAGGAAGCGGACAAACAGGTCCAGGTGGCCATTTTTACTGCTGAGGGATTTCTTCATGACTTTCTTCATGAACTCATCTAGAGATGTTTCTCTGTATTTTTCTCCCAGAAACGTCTTGATCACCTCTGACTTCCTGCTGGTGAAACAGTGGAGCATGTAGACTGCAGCCAGAAACTCCTGGATGCTCAGATGAACAAAGGAGTAGACGGAGATGTCGCACGTCCCTCTCTCTCTTTTAAACATTTCAGTGAACACTCCTGAGAACAACGCAGCATCTTTGATGTTGATGCTGCACTTTTTGAGCTCTTTGTCATAGAAGATCAGGTTTCCCTCCAGCAGCTGCTCAAAAGCCAGTTTTCCTAGAGACTCAATCAGCTTCTTGTTCTCTGGACTCCAGATTGATCTTGTCTTTTTTCCTCCATCATACTTTTCCTTCTTGATTGCGAAGTTAACCTCCAGGAATGCTATGTACATCTCAGTCAGAGTCTTTGGCAGTTTTTCTCCCTCTCTGGTCTTCATCACATCCTCCAGAACTTTAGCAGTGATCCAGCAGAAAACTGGGATGTGACACATGATGTGGAGACTTTTTGATTTCTGGATGTGGGAGATGATCCTGCTGGCCTTCTCTTCATCATCTCTGAATCTCTTCCTGAAGTACTCCTCCTTCTGGGGGTCAGTGAACCCTCTGACCTCTGTTACCATGTCAACACACTCAGCAGGGATCTGATTGGCTGCTGCAGGTCGTGTGGTTATCCAGAGGAGAGCAGAGGGAAGCAGTTTCCTCCTGATGAGGTTTGTCACCAGAACATCCACTGAGCTGGACTCTGTAACATCAGTCAGGATCGGATTGTTCTTGAAATTCAGAGTAAATCGACTTTCATCCAGACCATCAAAGATGAACAGAACCTGGAACTTTTTAAAGCTGCTGATTTCTTTGGTTTTAGAAAATAATTTATGAATCAGTCCTAATAAACTGAACTTTTCTTCTTTCAACATATTCAGCTCTCTGAAAGTGAATGGAAATATGAAATCAATGTTCTGGTTGGTTTTGCCTTCAGCCCAGTCCAGAGTGAACTTCTGTGTTAACAGTGTTTTCCCAATGCCAGCCACTCCCATGGTCATCACTGTTCTGATTGGTTGATCACTTCCAGGTGGGACTTTAAAGATGTCTTCTCTTCTGATTGTTTCTTGTTTCCTGGATGCTGTTTCAATGTGTCTGACCTCATGTTCCTGGTTGACCTCTCTAGTTAACCCCTCTGTGATGTGGAGCTCTGTGTAGATCTGGTTCAGAACGGTTTGATTTCCAGGTTCAGCGACGCCTTCAGAGAGACTCTGGAACTTCTTCTTCAGAGACGCTTTATGGTCACTCTGACACCGAATATCAAAATCTGAAGAAAGAGACAAAGACAGGAGAGGAGACACTTCAGCTGAACATAAGGAAAACAATATTTTTTTGATATTCTCAGAGACAATTTGTGCATCAACTTTAATGAATGAGAAAAAAGTAAATCAATAAATAAAAAGCCCAAATTTTATAAAAACTCTGCATGGTAAGAATAACAAAAGTCACGACTTAAAGTTAAAGTTGCTGCTGTTCATTCATTGGGATGTAAAGTTTTATCTTTCAAATCTATTTCACCTCTCAGTGTTTGAAAAATATTAACACCATAAAAAAGCAACAAAAAACACCTTTCTCTAAACAAGTTTAAAAATATAGAATATCTATATGGAAATTGAAAAATATTAAAGAAATATGGACTTTAAACAAACTTCTATATCTTCCTGAGACAATATCTGTATATTTTCATCTTATTTCAAGTTTACTGAGATATTTGCAGTCAAAACTACACAAAATACTTGGAATGAGAGTTGCAAAAATAGACATTAATTTAATAAACAACTGCATAGACCCATGTATCAAATTGTCCTCTTTGATGGCCTCTGAGGCCACTGCTGTTTTATCACAAAATTATGGCCAAATCAAACTAGTTCTGATGGAAACAACGTCCAGCAGAGGGAACAGCTCCTGTTAGTTTAGGTTTTACTGAGGTCTGAGTTGTGGTTCACCATCTAACTTCTCATTCATGGAATCAAACTCAGGAAACAGTTTGGATTTTACAGAGCTGAAGTTGGCTTCAGATTGAGCTTCCCATTCAGGAAATGGGTAAAGGGCCTTTACCCATTAGGGCCACCTACTGGTTGAGCATTTTCAATCTGCTTGAGTTTAAAAGCTGAAATACTTGCACTCTTAAAATATGGGCTACATTATTCTACACTAATAGCAGAAAACTTTAAACTATAGATTGTGATTAGTGAACATTTGGCCATAAATCCAGGAAAAAACCAGGATCTGGCAGACAGGGGACAAGTTACTAGTTATCTCTCTGAGTTTTTAACTCTTCACTATAGCATGTAGTTATTGTTTCTAGTAATCTTTCTCCAGTTCACCTCTTGTGATTTCTGTGCCTCCATGGTCTAAGGATGCCTTGTTGGTCCCCAGATTCTCCTCCACTCCTCTGTTGTCTGCTGCAGCTCTGCTGTCCTCACATTCATCTGCCTGATTGTCTCCAAAACCATTTGGATTTCACAAACTATTCACTTCCTGAAGAAGCTTCTCTGTAACATAACTCCTTACTATATTCTACATTTACCATCATCTGCCAGGCTGAACCTCAACCACACCTTGAACCAGGGAGCTTTTCAGAGACTTCAGTGACCTCTGAGGTTACTCAAAGTCACTTTCTAATGGGCAGAAAGTGATTTAAACTCTGTGACAGAGTTTAAATCACTTTCTGCCTAGTGAAATCCACCATGTCCTCCCTTTTCATAGAGAGACATGGTGACTGTGGTCCAGATACATTAAAAGGGTTGAAATCAAACCTGTATTGAAGTTTCACAAATCAAAGCTTTAATGCAGCTTCGTTTAGGGAAAGAAAAAAACTACAAACTTATTTTTAGATATTCTGGCCTGGATAATCTACATGATTGAAGTCTACATGTTTTAGTTTTTGAAGTAGATCACATTAAAGATGCTCAAAGTAGCAAGAAATTACGTGGAATTGTCCTTTAGTCATTTCCCAAATTAGAAACTCCAATTTTCCAGCAGAACCTTAAAGGCCTGGTGTAATAACCAATAAAAGTAGAACAAAAATCATTTTCAGCAAGGTCAGATTAACCATATTGGCAGCTGGGCAATTTGCTGACCTATAACTTTTGCCACCTCTCTTTCATTGTTTTATTATACACTTTATTTCTGTTACGCTAAACGTAACATTAATATCAACCAAAACCCGATTGCTGCTCTCCTTAGCCATCCTCTCTGCTATTTCATTCCCCTTAACCTCATAATTTGCTGAAACACAAATAAAATTATCTGTAAGAATCATCAAATTGATTCTATGAAGTGTTTGTTTTATTTAGAGCTGATGACATGTTATGCTGCAACATGACCCTTCAGAGTAAGAGTCTTCACTTATAATTTTAAAAACGAACAAAATAAAAAGTTAAATTTGTACATTTATCTTGTGGCCATTTTTTGAACAGGCTCAAATTAAATGAGGACTTTATTAAGCCCAGTTACCTGGACATAAGTTCCAGTTACACCAGCTGGAAAAACACAGATTCAGTTGAAACAACTGACCACAAAAAGACTTTTAAACCTTAAATTTCCAAATCTCAACTAAAGACGTGGATCTGGTTCCACAGAGACGATAGAAGGAAGCTCTGATTGGAGGAGTTCAGTCTCACCTGGAGCACAGCTGCTCTGATTGGCTGTCAGCAGTCCAGATCCTGTTCTGGGTTGTTTCCCACACTGGGGGCAGCTGGTACCGACCGGATCCATCAGAACATTCTGACCCAAAGCACAGCAGGATGGATGCTCCTCCTCACCAAAGCTCCTCCTGTGAAGACATTTCTTCATCACTGAAATAGTTCACTAGCAACAGGCTGGAGCTGAAGATGTTCATGAAGGTCCACAAAAAACAAGGGACCAGAAACTGGGTCAGAACAGAACCTCAGAACATTGATGATTTCTGGTTTTAAGTACTTCATTGAATTATATTTGGTATCATGACTGATGCCAGTGTTCCCAGTCTGGAAGATGCTGGGTTTCACTGCTTCAGTGGGTTTACAGACAATCTGAATTGTTGCTCTTCACAAGCTTGGTTGTTTTTGTTTCCATGCAACATTTTAATCCATATTAATTCATTCAGACCTTCATTCAAACTCTACTGATTTACTGACCGACATCCTTCATGTCCAACTTTAAATTAAGAAGTAAGAAAATTAAGTTACTGTTTATTAAAACACTGAGATCAACCAGTTAATATCTTTTATTTTATATCTATAGATTCACATGAATCAGTTAGAAAATGGTTTCTTACTTTCTGTCTGATGGTCCAGGTTCATTACTGAAGTCTACAGGAGAATCTTTGGACCGGTCACTCCTCACAGATGGACTGATGGGTCCTGGAGGTTCTGCTTTGTCCTGATCTTCCATCTTCTGGCCTTTTGGAGAGAGAAACCAGAACCAGTCAGTCCCAGTGATCCAGGTCCAGTAACTGTTCTGTGGAGCAGAAAGCTGGTTCCCATCATAGATTCAGAGGATCAGAGGAACCTGATTCCAGCACAACCTCAGAGATTTCTGAGAATTAAACACCTTTTAAAGTCAGATGGGTTTTGTCTTAATAAATCTGGAATTTTGACATCAAACTTCTTGGTCTTTCAATCAGCAACAAAGAGCTTCTGCCAAAAACAAAACAAGAAAACATGAACCAGCAGAAAACACCAAGTACTTCACTGGTTCCAGTCTGACTAAAGAACAGGGATTTCTCTGTGTCAACAGGTAACTTCTCATTGGAACGACAGAAATCACCTGTGGGGTTATTTCAAGGTTCAGTCCTGGGGCCCCTCCTATCCTTAATAATTTCCTGGTCAGGTTATAACAAAATAATCAGATTATTTACCAAGACTAAATAACACATAGCTCTACATTATGATGTCACCAGGTGACTCTGAACCATCCAATCACTGAACACATCCTTAGAATAGATAAATATCTGGATTTACCAAAACCTTCTCCAGCTGAACACAAACAAAACTGAAGTTATGTTTGAACCTACAGAGGAAAGATCTAGAGTCAATGCACAGCTTCAGTTATTACAGCTGGAAACTAAAGATAAGAGTTTCTGACCTTCACAATCACATAAATCAGAACGCTGCTGCTGGCGTTCTGACTAAAACCAGAAAGATAGATCACATCACCCAGTTCTAAACTCCTTCCATTGAGAGAATAGACTTTAAAATACTGTTGTTAGTTTATAAATTACTGAACGGCTTAAAGATCTGCTGGTTTTGTATCAACCTTCCAGACTTCTCAGGTCTTCTGGTTCTGGTTCTGCTCTGCATCCCCAGAACCAGAACCAAACACAGAGAAGCAGCATTCAGCTTCTATGCACCACAAATCTGGAACAAACTTCCAGAAAACAGCAGAACAGCTGAAATCAAGACTAAAAACCATTAGCCTGTTTAGAGTTGCCTTTGAAACATAATAACTAGAAAATAAAGTAACTCTTTTCTGTATTACAACTTTTTATAACTTTTCTTTATTTTTCCACTATAATGTAATGTTGTTTTTTTGTTTATTATGCAAAACTTTAAACTGCCCTGTTGCTGTAAGGTCTTATGCTGATAAACTTGATAACTTTGAGTCGTCCACTCCTCCATGATGCCGTTTCCAGGTCTGAACTGGATCCTGATCCAGGTCTGTAGAAACATCCAGACTGAGGTCAGATGTAGTGAATGAATGAGTGAACATTTCCTATGAAGCAGTGAAGTGTTGGTCCTGAACTCAGCGGCTTGTTGCCATGTTGGAGCGGCTCCTGTTAGAGAGCAGCGGTTCTGGAACCGTTCAGATCCAGATCTGGTTTAGAGGAAGATGTTCTGCTGAGAGTCAGAGCCTCAGAGACCAGATCATGAAGAAGAACCAGTAAAATCTTCAGGCTGAACATCAGCATCACCTGATGAGCAGACCAGCAGCTGTTACCATGGCAACAGTAGCATGACTTCACAGCAGAACCTCAGAGGACACAAACTGGACCAGTTAACCCAGAACCAGCTGCAGTTCAGCAGGTCCATTAAAACCTTCAGTTTGTATCTGAGCTGCTGTTTCTGGAACGTTCTGACTTCACCTTCAGATGGACGAAAGACTTCACTCAGTTTCTGATCCAAACATCGGGTCACAGCAGGCAGGAAGAAGAACCGTCTGATCAGAGAGAAAGAACCAAAACCAAAACTCCTGACTCTGAGCTTCCATCTTTAATCCAAACATCTGGATCAGAACACTGCCTTCTCCTTTATTATCAGACTATTGTTGACTTTATTTTTATTTCTGCTCTGTCCTGTTCCTGATCACTGACCTCCATCTTGTGTTTTCAGTCAGTCTGGGAGGAACAGGGAGTGGTGACTGAGCTCAGAGCTACAGAACCAGTACCAACAGGTCCATCCAGATTCCAGCAACAGAACAAATGTTTACCTGCTGCTCTAAAGGGGCGGGGCTTAAACAACTGGTTCTGAACTGCAGTCCTGATGAGGAAGTTGCAGACATGAATCATAATCAGAGACCCACTGGTGTCCCAGTCTGTTACTGGGAGAGTGTACTGCAGGAATGCTCTAATGATGCCTCTTGTGATGTCATCAGAGGCTCGTTATGAAACAACTGAACAGAAATACGGAGCAGGACGTGTTGCTCTGCAGGAGACAAACTAGAATTTATTCAGAAAGCTGAGCCAGAATCTACAGTTTCATCCTGGAAACCAGATTTTAATGATTCAGCTCAATTCTTCCTCTAAAACCAGATGTGAGTCTCTGAGGTCAGAGGTTTCTGGCATCAGGAGGAAGAGCAGCAGAACCAGTAAAGATACTGGAACCAGTTCAACTCAGCAACAGGAAACTGCAGCTTTAAAAAAGTTTGTTGGTTCTGATCAACAGGAAACCAGAACCTGACCAGAACCACAGCTCCATGAAGCCAGCAGCTTGGTTCTGAAGGAGAACCGGGTCGAGTTCTGGTTCTGGTTCCTCCACAGAGAGAAAACCCAGAGAGAGGAAAACAAGAAGAAGTGAAAACTCACCTGATCCAGACTCTGCTCTGCTGCTAAATGGAGTCTGAACCGGTTAGTCCTGATCCTGATCCATACCTGAGGCTCCGCCCCCTTCCAGGTAACTTTAAGCATCTTGAAGCACCTTAGGCTCCTCCCCCTTTCAGGTGACAACAAACACCTTTACTTTCATGTTTTCCTTTGTATGAGTTGAGCTGTAAAACTTTAGGTCAGATTTGAACTTTTTCAGGTTTTTCTCAGTTTTCTGCTCATTTCCAGCCAACATTTTATTGCAGGAAATCATTTCAGGAAGGAACCAGAAGATTCAGGAGTCTGGGAGATGTGACTGTAACCGACCTGAACACTGAGGCCCCAGAGCGCCCCCTGCAGGATCTGCTGCACCATCACTGTTTCCAGCAGCAAATCAATCATCTGTTGGTCCAGACAGAAAAGCTGAAGCTGTCAGTGAAGCAGATCTGAAGCTGAGCAGCAGAAACCCAGAAGAACTGGAAGCATCAGCAGGAGATGAACTGGACCTCTAGGATCACTGATGCTGCAGCTGAGGAAGAGGAGGACGATGAAGGTGAAGCTGCCATCCTCACACTTCCTGTTTATCAACCCAAGAAAGCAGAAAACCTGCAGAAAATCAGCTGAAGAAGAACCACGAGGAGCTGGAGACGTCCTGCGCCCTCTAGTGGCTGATTGGACTACTGCACTGGGAGAACTGGACCTTGACGCTACTGCAGCTCAGCGGCTGGTTTCTCTCTGAATGGACCAATCAGAACCAAACAGGAAGTAGATTTAGCTCTGAGACAACTATTTACAACTACACATATGTACAACATGTTAGTGTTTCTAAACACTTTTATTTAGAAAACATAAAAAACTATCAGCAGTTTTCAGAGGAAAGTTTTAACACATTAAAACTTAACCTTTGAAATCAAACCATATAATTGTTACTAAAATATTTCTTCATTGCTCCTGTAACAATAAAACTTAATAAATATCTTGTGTTTTTATTAGACCTTTATATCAGTGTTTTCAGAGTTCAGGTGTCATTTATTAGAGAAACTCAACATCTGGCTTTATTATAAATACATTTTCTTTCTAGTTTTCCTTTTTTTCTTTTAAAAAAAAGTATACCCACTTAAATTAAAAAAATAAAAAACAAACATTATGTCTTGACTGTCTGGTTGTTGATTCTCTGTTGTCTAAAGTAGGTTTGATTCATTTTTCATCAGGATGTTTTAAGAGGTTATGAAGAGCTTTAAAAACCCAACCTACTGCAGAGATGAGATATTATCCCACTTTCTCAGTCAGGAGAACATCTGATTGGCTGGTCAGTGTCCTGCTGGTTCTCTCTTATCTCTACCTGCTGTAGAAATGAACTGATTCATCTAGGAGGGGTGGAAGTGTGTCATTAAAGAGAGAAATAGGAAAAAACTGCATCATATATGGTATATTTATGATGTAATAGTTAACAATACAGGGTTTATAATTACCTGACTGATATGAAAATGCATATTTCACCAAATACTAAATAATAAATAACAGCACTTCAAATTGGACCCATATGGTGAGGATAACAATTGGGCCCCAGATGGTATTTACCACAGATTAAGAAACGGACTGTGGGTTTAATGTAGAACAACTCAATTGACAAAAGACAGGTAGATTCTGGGTCCAAGTGATGCTTTTATGGGCTGTTTGTTATTGTAAATGATGACGTCATTAGCTGACATAAACAAGATGAGGCTGCTGCAGATTTTTTGCACCTTCTGTGTTTTTTTTAAACTTGTTTATGTTCCGAGTTTTTTTCTCATTTCATTTTCAAATAAGGACAGAAAAATCCTCACTTCTATAAGTGAGCCTGGTGCTGGAAATTCGACACGATTCGCTTTTAAATATGCGAATCGTACTCAGAAGTATCAACTCAGCTTCTGAGTGATTTATTTAAAAACAGTGTTTTATCTGTCTGGTGTCTAATGCAGCACTCTGTGTCAAAGGTTTTCCTCCTGTTTATTTTCTCATGTCTGTCATTTAGTGTCTGATATTGTTTGTCTCTTTGGATCAATAAAGGTCCAATTCAAACTGGGCTCCATTTAGAGGCTTCATGGAGTTTTGATCTGAACTGGATTCAACTGGAAAGTTGATCTTTTTTCTCTCTCAAGTAATTGCGTATTGCTGTTTGATGTTCCCTTTTAACATGTTGTGAATTTATAGTCTTATACTTCTCGTGATCCTATTATCGAAGTCCATTTTATGTCCTCATGTGGGGTGAGGTGAAAAAGTTTCAGGTCTCATCAAATGGAGAATGATCAACTTACACTGGAAGAAAAACACACACACACACATGAATTATTCATGACTCAGCAGAAGATAAGGACCTCTTTGGCTGTTAAGTCATCCCTCTAGATGCCAGGCAACATCTGTTTGAGCAATTGGTCCCTTGCTACCTGAATGGTTAATTACCCAATGATTAAACTGGTTGACCGTATCGACACGGGGGTTTTTAGAGCCTCAAAAAGCAATTCCCAAGAATTGCTCAGCCTTTGACCATACATAGCATCAAAAAGCCCTCCGACCCATCTGTGAATGTCTTTCTGACTGGCAGAGGCAAAGGAGAGTTCATTGGAACCTCCTAATGGGGCCCCTGACAAGTGCGTCCAGGCCTGCTAACGATGACAGAGGAACTTCCCACGCAATCAGCCACTGCATCAGTCTCCCAGGGAGAAAGTGGTGGCGGAGGGTGAGGGTTGGGGGCGAGCAGGCATGAGGTAGCAGAAGAGAGATTGTGCATGCGTGTGCAAATGTGTGTGAGAGCTGGAGGGATAACGGCAGGCAGTAGACATTTGTCTGGCGGAACACAGAGGCTTACGATTTGAAGTAAGCAAAATGTGACATGTTTACCCAGCATGTTTAGTTATATCAAATCATCTCTTTAATAACACTTGAAACAATGAACCAGTTTAAAAAGAAAATGGCAATTTTCCATTTTAAGTTAACATGAAGAAGTCTTTAGTATTAATCCATTTTATTTGCATTTTGATCAATCAACCAAGTTGACCAACCATAGCCAAGTTGAAGAAAACTTTGTTTTCTACGTGTGTGTGACTCACAAAAGATCAGCATCACAACACAGCAGCAAAGCATTAGAATGAATGAGCAGTTTATCTGTACCTGCAGGCGAGTTCCAGCAGACGTTTGAAGCTCAAAAGTCAATGAGAATTACTTTGATGGTCAGTTTCGACACCAATAGCTGGGTAACCATGTTTTGGTAGGTTTCGTCCTCCGCAACTTTTTCATTCCCCTTGTGTGTAAATTTCTGAACCATCTGTAGTTTACTCTGGTGTTTTTGATCCCTGCAAAAGGCTTCTCTTTTCCAGAGATTGAACGCTTCTTCGTGTGATTGTAGTGCTTGCAGGTGTGTCTTTGAAATCTTTGTGTGTTGCATCAGTTTGGCACGTTGTGCTAAGAGTTTCTGCTCTAAGTCTCTGATGTGGTCTACCTCTAAGCTGCCATTCTTAGGAAAACCAAACTCTGTGTGCCACTGTGGAACATGTTGACAACAAACTCTGCCATGAATTCTAACCATATGATCTATTTCTGGGCCACATGGAACGTATTCTTCAGTATTTTGACCTTTATTAAAAGTTCCTCCTATTTTCCCTTTTTTTTTTTTTTTATTTATCCTCTGATTTTTCTAAATCAGCAAAACCTTCATATAGATTGTCTAAGCCTAGAACAATCTACAAAAATCCTCAGTTATTTTAAGCCTAAAATAACCTACAAAAATTCCTTCAGAGCTAAGCCTAGACTCTGAATACTGTTTTGGATATCCTACGCCCAGGAAAATCTAACTCTGAGGTGTTTTAAGCCTAAAACCCTCTAAATTTCTTACATATATTTGAAAACAGCCTTTTTACCTTAAACACTGCTGGTTTGTTCTCCCCCAGACCAGGTTGTCGGATTCTGTCTCGATCGATCCAACCGGTGGAGTTCCAGAAAAGCCCTCGCTCTCTGACAGGCCTGCTATGGAGATGAGGGTCTTGGTGATCAGCCCTCTCCTGGCTGTCCACCGGAAGGACGAACCGGGAAGAATCCTGTTCGTGACGCCAAATTGTGGAGCGAGAAAAATTAACAAAGTCCAAACCTTGTTAAAGAGAAAGAACAAAACACAGCTTTATTTTACATCTGCACAGATGGAGAACTCAGAAGAGATCTAACTAGACAAAGGAATCACCTCTCTACATATACTGTATACCGTCCTTCTCCCGCAGACAGAGTGTCGCCACCAACATTCCCAAGGAGCTAATCAGATTAATACACACACAGAGAAAAATGCAACTTTCAGTTAAAAATGGGTTTCAGACAGAATATTCTGTGCCTAATAATAATCACTGAGCCGTCGGTCTGGTCTTGTCCCTCCGCAAGGTATGACAACTATTTACTTATCGCCTGTTGCTAAGCTTCTGACACACTGAGGCAAACTGTGAAGGCTAAAAAGAGAAACAATGACTCTGTAAGACTGAGTGAGACATAATAAACTAATTAAACATTGTAAGATTAATATTAAATAAACTTCTAATAAAAGTAAACACACTGTAAAAAATAATTTTATTCCACAAGACTTTTATAAAATAGCCAAAGCTGCACCAAGTTTCTGCTCAGCAACACAATAAACCACTAATAATAGTTTCTGCTTGTTCTAATCCTCAGCGCTCATGTAGCAGAGCTCACTTCATTTAAGCCTGTCCTGGCCTCACTTCACTGGCTGCCGGTATATTTTAGGATTCATTTTAAAATTCTTATGTTTGTTTTTAAATCACTACATAATCTTGCCCCGGCTTACCTCTCTGAGCTTCTTCACCCATACATACCTTATCGGTCTCTTAGGTCCGCAGATCAGCTGCTTTTGGAGGTACCGAGATCAAGAAGGAAGCTCAGAGGGGACAGAGCTTTCTCTGTCATGGGCCCCAAATTATGGAACAACTTGCCTTTGCAGGTCAGGGAGGCCCCTTCACTGTCCACTTTTAAAGCTCGTCTTAAAACCCATCTATTTTATTTGGCTTTCAACTCTAGCGGGATCTAGTTTTAAATTGTATGTTTTGTTTTTAAATTGTAAGTTTTTATTTTATGTTTTTTATTGTTATGTTGTGTTTTGATGTACAGCACTTTGTATCAGCTGTGGTTGTTTTAAAGTGCTTTATAAATAAAGTTGGTATGGTATGGTAAGCCTCCTGCCTCTGACTCCCCAGAGGATCCATCACTCTGCGTCTCTGAGGTCTGAGTCCGGGTCCAGAAAATTATCTTTACACCCGTCTGGCCCCCCGGCACTGCAGAACAGGACATTACCTGTCCAGATCGCTACAAAAACATTGACAAAAAAACAGAAATATAAAATACAGCGGACCTAATTCAAACCTAATTCAACATTTATAAAGAATCCTATGTTCTTTTTTCTTGCACCCCTTCAAATAAAGTCTTACCAAATTTACTTCCTTGCAACCACATTGTTTTAAATAATATCACACCCTGGTTCACTTACACCTGCTTAGTTGTTTATGCTGTGGATTAATTTCACATTGAAACATTGTAAATAAAACATCAGCAAAACAAGAAGTGAACACTCACCTGATCCAGACGCTGCTCTTCTTCTTCTTCTTCTTTTTTTGGCGGTTGGCAAGCAACTTATTGATGTGCATTACCGCCATGAACTGGAATGGAGTGTGGATCGGGATGCTACATATATTTTCCCCCAAACCCCCCAAAAAAAGAAAAATAAAAGAAACCTTATATCCTTTCTATCAATTTCGTTTTCTTAAGATAATTTATTAAATAACAAAAATATACAGACTCTGCTCTGCTGCTGCATGGAGTCTGAACCGGTTCTGATCCAAACCTGACTAGAGCTGACACACCTGAGGCTCCGCCCCCTGACCCAGCTGAGGCTCCGCCTCCTTCCAGGTGACAATAAACATCTTTATTTTCATGTTTTCCTTTGTATGAGTTGAGCTGTAAAACTTTAGGTCAGATTTGAACTTTTTCAGGTTTTTCTCAGTTTTCTGCTCATTTCCAACCAACATTTTATTGCAGGAAATCATTTCAGGAAGGAACCAGAAGATTCAGGAGTCTGGGAGATGAGACTGTAACCGACCTGAACACTGAGGCCCCAGAGCGCCCCCTGCAGGATCTGCTGCACCATTAACCAGACAGAAAGGGCAGTTTTATACAAGTTATTATTCTAATTCAATAGCTGATTTAATTAATCGAGTTTTGATTGAAAAGATTGATTCTCATCTGTTTTATTAAAAAAACATCTTCAGTCTGAATACTGCAAAAATAAACTGCTGGCTAAATTAGTAGCTTAAAGCTGAAATCAACTTGAGATGTTTCTGCTTTTACTAATTTAAGCTGTGAAACTAAATGTGAAAACTTATAATACAGCAAAAATGGCCTGGAGGATTAAAATGAAGGTTTAGTTATTATATGTGTACACAGTCAGCTGCATAAAAATACACAAAGATTTTTTAAAAACTTTATTTGGTCGTTAAACATCCAGCAACCCACATTGCATTAGAAGAATTATGAAAATCAAACATGAACCAATCAGCACATTATCCCAGTGATTCTCTGAGGTTTGAATAAATCAGTAAAATCACAGTAAAGAGCCTGAAGTTCTCTAGAAAACTCAAAACATGAAATATGGAGTTAAAAAAGTAAAAACCAAAACAAACTGAGAGAAATTAAAGCTGAGAATGAATGATGACGTAAAACATCAAGATTTAGCTTTTACAATGAACATAAAATATATAAAATCTTTTTTTTTCCAGGTCCCACATGTTCCTGAAAACTGCTCTAAGATCAGAGTTTCTGTAGGACATCCAGTTCTAAACTGGTTAAACTGGTTTCTCTGATGGAAGCTGAAGTTTCTCTGCAGTTTCCAGTATAGCATCTTTTTATCTGTGGAGCTTTGAGGAACATTTTCATGTCAGCAGAAGGAAGAAGCAGCAGAGAAAAGAGGTTTGAAGTGTCTTTCATGGCTTCAAAGCTGAACTGAAAATGATTCCCATGTTTCCATTCTCAGACCATTTCTGGTTCCAGGATGAAAATGAATCAGAGAGAAAAAAGATCAACTTTCCAGTTGAATCCAGTTCAGATCAAAACTCCATGAAGCCTCTAAATGGAGCCCAGTTTGAATTGGATCTTTATTGATCCAAAGAGACAAACAATATCAGACACTAAATGACAGACACGAGAAAATAAATGAGAGGAAAACCTTGGAGGTCAGAGGTCATCATCATGATCCAGTCAGAGTCTCTTTAGACTCAAACTGCTGCAGCTTCAACCTCTGAGGATCAGCAGGACACTGAGACCATTTTCTACTTTACTGGGATCATCAGTCGGAAAAGTCAGAATAATCAAAATCATCGAACCTGCAGAGAGAAGAAGGAAGGAGAGAGCAGATCAGTGAGTGTTTCCAGCCTCTCTCCAGCAGCAGTCAGTGACGCAGCACATCCACTAGATGGTTTCCAGGCTGCAGTCAGACTGATCTCAGAGCTGTGACCAAGATGAACCTGATCAGTTGTTTCCTGTTGAACTGAGAGAACAAACAGATCTGAGATCAGATCTGCTGCTGCCACAGTTTGATGGATGAGGACCACTGTCTCTAGACATGTTGGACGGCTGGACGATGGAGTCCAGCTGGACTTCCTGGAGACATGGACACAGCAACAACACTCATCTTCACACCAACACAAACGCAGGAACACAGCAAGCTGCTGCTCCTCTGATTGGCTGATTGCTGTCTCTGTGTCCAATCAGGAAGCCTGAACCATTCTCCTCCCACTGAGAAGCTGCAGCTTTACTGGGAACACTGGATCTTTACTTTGATGCTTACTGGGTTTAGTTCAATATGCTGATAGCAGCTGGACTCACTACAAACATTTACTTACTTTAAAGTCTTTACAAGATTCTTCAGCTGCTGAACATCTGAATCCTTCAGGTTGTTGAATCTCAGGTCCAGTTTTGTCAGACGGGTCGGGTTGGACTTCAGAGTTGAGGCCAAATAATCACAGCTGATCTTTGACAAACTGCAGTCCCACAATCTGAATAAAGAACTAGAAAATTTCGGAAGAAATTTAGATGGGGCCTGCCAAGGCGTGCCCGTCGGTTTGGGCCCGGCGTTGTCACGCTACAAATTAGCATCGATGCTAAAGAACGCTGCAACGTAATCAATAGCATGTGGAGAATCACAAGAACGTTAAGTAAGGTGGACGTGCACCATTCAGTAAGATTTAAAATTTTCTCAAGGCTTTTATTTTGGAAGTTTTGTTAAACTTCATTTGAAAGGGCCAAACTAATCCCATGCGTAATAGTCACTGGGTTAAAATAGTTATATAATGCTCAAAACACAAGTAGTTGATGTAAAAATATTAAAGGCTTTTATTTTGAAATGTTTGTTAAGCTTCATTTCAAAGCGCCAAACTAATCCCATGTTTATCAGTGCTTTGGATAAAAAATTCACATAATGCCCAAAAGAGCAAATACCTGATGTAAAATATTCAAGGCTTTTATTTTGAAATTTACAGTATGCTTCATTTCAAAGGGCCAAACTAATACCATGTGTAACAGTGCTTTGGATGAAAAAGTCAAATAAAGCCAAAAAGAGCAATTACATGATGTAAAAATATTCAAGGCTTTTATTTTGAAATTTTCATTAAGCTTAATTTTTATTGCCCCAATAAACCCATGTCTAATAGTCATTGGGTAAATCAGTTATATAATGCTCAAAACACAAGTAGTTGATTTAAAAATATTAAAGGCTTTTATTTTGAAATTTTTGTTAAGCTTCATTTCAAAGGGACAAACTAATCCCATGTGTAATAGTCATTAGGTTAAATCAGTTATATAATGCTGAAAACGCAAGTAGTTGATGTAAAAATATTAAAGGCTTTTATTTTGGAATTTTTGTTAAACTTCATTTCAAAGGGCCAACCTAATCCCATGAATAACAGTCATTGGGTTAAATCAGTTATATAATGCTCAAAACAGCAATAATCTCATGTAAAAATTCTCAAGGCTTTTATTTTGAAATTTTCAGTATGCTTCATTTCAAAGTTTCAAACTAATACCATGTGTAACAGTGCTTTGGATGAAAAAGTCAAATAAAGCCAAAAAGAGCAATTACGTCATGTAAAAATATTCAAGGCTTTTATTTTGGAATTTTTGTTATATTCAAGGCTTTTATTTTGAAATTATTATTATGCTTAATTTTAAAGTTCCAAACTAATCCCATGTGTAACAGTTACTGAGTTAAACTAGAAAATTTCGGAAGAAATTTAGCCGGGGCCTGCCAAGGCGCGCCCGTGGGGTTTTGGGCCCGGCGTCGTCACGCCACAAATCGGCATCGACGCTAAAGAACGCCGCAACGTAATCAGTGGCACGCGGAGAACCGCAAGAACGTTAAGTGAGGCGGACGTGCACCATTCAGTACGATTTAAAATTTTCTCAAGGCTTTTATTTTGGAAGTTTTGTTAAACTTCATTTCAAAGGGCCAAACTAATCCCATGCGTAATAGTCCTTGGGTTAAAATAGTTATATAATGCTCAAAACACAAGTGGCTGGTGTAAAAATATTCAAGGCTTTTATTTTGAAATGTTCAGTATGCTTCATTTTAAAGTTCTGAACTAATACCACGTGTAAGAGTGCTTTGGATGAAAAAGTCAAATAAAGCCAAAAAGAGCAATTACATGATGTAAAAATATTCAAGGCTTTTATTTTGAAATTTTCAGTATGCTTCATTTCAAAGGGCCAAACTAATACCATGTGTAACAGTGCTTTGGATGAAAAAGTCAAATAAAGCCAAAAAGAGCAATTACATGATGTAAAAATATTCAATGGTTTTATTTTGAAATTTTCAGTATGCTCCATTTTAAAGTTCTGAACTAATACCACGTGTAAGAGTGCTTTGGATGAAAAAGTCAAATAAAGCCAAAAAGAGCAATTACGTCATGTAAAAATATTCAAGGCTTTTATTTTGAAATTTTTGTTAAGCTTCATTTTAAAGGGCCAAACTAATACCATGTGTAACAGTGCTTTGGATGAAAAAGTCAAATAAAGCCAAAAAAGAGCAATTACATGACGTAAAAATATTCAAGGCTTTTATTTTGAAATTTTCAGTATGCTTCATTTCAGAGGGCCAAACTATTACATTGTGTAACAGTGCTTTGGATAAAAAAGTCACATAAAGCCAAAAAGCGCAATTACCTGATGTAAAAATATTCAAGGCTTTTATTTTGAAATTATCATTATGCTCCATTTTAAAGTTCCGAACTAATCCCATGTGTAACAGTGCTTTGGATGAAAAAGTCAAATAAAGCCAAAAAGAGCAATTACATGATGTAAAAATATTCAAAGCTTTTTTTTTGAAATTTTTGTTAAGCTTCATTTCAAAGGGCCAAACTAATACCATGTGTAACAGTGCTTTGGATGAAAAAGTCAAATAAAGCCAAAAACAGCAATTACCTGATGTAAAAATATTCAAGGCTTTTATTTTGAAATTATTATTATGCTTAATTTTAAAGTTCCAAACTAATCCCATGTGTAACAGTTACTGAGTTAAATCAGTTATATACAGCCCATAGCAGCAATTAGTTCTAAAGGCCAGTTCAGTCCTGATCTGTTTCAACTGAGTGTTCCACTATAGATAGAACTACAATGATGCGTATCTGTAGTCCTAATCAGCAGCCAATAGCCTCTTGAGTTCCGTTGCTATGGTAAATAATGGTCTCAGCAGGGTGTGAGCTCTGAGCTCTCAAACACACAATTGTGTGTTTGAGCAAACACGTTTTACTGAAAAAAAGCATTGGAAACAAATCCTTCCTGTCCGGGAACCGTAATACATATTCGAAAAGCGTTTGGAGCGTATCAGAGGCCTATGTGTCTTCTGCGATAGTCCCGAGATTCATATCTGTACCTCACTCAGAGCATTTACAGCGATGAGAGAAAGAAATGTTGTGCCCAGATCTGAAATTCTATTCAAATACATGGGAGAGAGCCTCAGACAGCCTCAGAAAATCCTGTCGCATGACTTTGCTCTGAAGCACCGTGACAGAAAACCGTACGGTCTAGATAAATTTCGAAAACATTTTACCGGAGCAGACAGGCGTATCAATGTCAGGACCGATTTTGATACTAATCGTGCGATATTTGTGGGCGTGATGGCGATTTCAAAAATGATTTGGGCTGAAAAAGTTGTCTTCATCTCTCACTCTAAGCAGCCAGAGACGCACTCTAACTTTAGGAAAAATGAGAAACTTTGGGTCGCTTAGAGGCAAATTGTGGACAAACCGTAACTGGTATCGACGAGCCGTCTTCACTTTCGAAGAGATCACAGACGTATCTACAAAATGAAATTTGAATGGCATTTCTAGGTGAATTTGTGACGACACAGAAAATCCTCAAAAATAGGGTATTTCTAGAATTTTTCCCATTGACTTATAATGGGTTTTTTTTCGTAGTTTTTTGCGAATTATGTCGCCACGTTAAGCCCAAATCCCACCAAAAATAATAGCTCCAATGGCGTGAATTTTCTGCACGTTTTGATACCTCATTTGTAGGTGTGCACCCAGCGGTATGAGCCGCATTAACGGTGACGGAAGAAAAATAAAGAAGAAGAATATTAAAGAGACGCTTCTCTCCGACAATAGTAATAGGTTCCTGCCATTGCTTTGCATGGCAGGCCCCAATCAGTTATATACAGCCCATAGCAGCAAGTGGTTCTAAAGGCCAGTTCAGTCCTGATCTGTTTCAACTGAGGGTTCCACTATAGATAGAACTACAGTGATGCGTATTTGTAGTCCTAATCAGCAGCCAATAGCCTCTTGAGTTCCGTTGCTATGTTAAATAAGTTTCTCACCAAGGTGTGAACTGTTAGTGACAGAGCCTGAGACAGCCTAGAAAATCCTGTCGCATGACTTTGCTCTGAAGCACCGTGACAGAAAACCGTACGGTCTAGATAAATTTCGAAAACATTTTACCGGAGCAGACATGCGTATCAATGTCAGGACCGATTTTGATACCAATCGTGCGATATTTGTGGGCGTGATGGCGATTTCAAAATTATTTTGGGGTGAAAAAGTTCTCTTGATTTCTCACTCTAATCAGTGAGAGACGCACTCTAATTTTAGGAAAAATGAGAAACTTTGGGTCGCTTAGAGACAAATTGTGGACAAACCGTAATTGGTATCGACGAGCCGTCTTCACTTTCGAAGAGATCACAGACGTATCTACAAAATGAAATTTGAATGGCATTTCTACGTGAATTCGTGACGACACAGAAAATCCTCAAAAATAGGGTATTTCTAGGATTTTTCCCATTGACTTATAATGGGGTTTTTTTTCGTAGTTTTTTGCGAATTATGTCGCCATGTTAACCCCGAATCCCACCAAAAGTAATAGCTCCAATGGCGTGAATTTTCTGCACGTTTTGATACCTCATTTGTAGGTGTGCACGCAGCGGTACGAGCCGCATTAACGGTTACGGATGAAAAATAAAGAATTGGGAGAATAGCAATAGGTTCCTGCCATTGCTTTGCATGGCAGGCCCCAATAAAAGATGTGAGCTGAAGCCAACAGGATGCAGGTTAACCAGTCCAACAGAACCAGTTAAAGATTCTCATCAATATTAATGCCAACAAGCTGCTGCTTCAATAAAGACCTGCTGACTTCAGAACCAGAACCTGGTACTGGGTCATGTTGTGTTGGAGGATTTTAGTCAGTAAAATCATTCCAGGTTCTGATCAAAGTGTTGAAGCATCAATCATTGATTATTGATTTGTTCCTGTCAGATTCCAGGAATTCACTTTTCTAGACTGGGTTGAATGACCTTTGACCTGCTTCACATGAGGGGGATTTCTACACACTGGGGGTCCGAATGCTGTCCTGTTCTGACCTCAGATCAGCAGGTCCAACTCAGTTACACAGAGGGACTAAATTAAACTCTGGATCCAAGTCCAGGAACAAACTCAGAAAATATTTATTAGAACAGAAGAAATTAATTTGATTTATGATCAATTATATATAATTATTCACAGAAATATCAATAATTATATAATTACATACAGCAATGTCTCCAGTCTGCAGCCTTCAGTCTGTAGAAAACCACAGAGCTCCTTCACTCCAGAATCTCCCAGGTTGGTTCCGATCAGCTCCAGTTTTGTCAGATGGGTCGGGTTGGACTTCAGAGCTGAGAACAGAGAAGTCCAGCTGGTCTTTGACAACCTGCAGCCCAACAATCTGAATAAAGAATAAAAGATGTGAGCTGAAGCCAACAGGATGCAGGTTAACCAGTCCAACAGAACCAGATAAAGATTCTCATCAGTATTAATGCCAACAAGCTGCTGCTTCAATAAAGACCTGCTGACTTCAGAACCAGAACCTGGTACTGGGTCATGTTGTGTTGGAGGATTTTAGTCAGTAAAATCATTCCAGGTTCTGATCAAAGTGTTGAAGCATCAATCATTGATTATTGATTTGTTCCTGTCAGATTCCAGGAATTCACTTTTCTAGACTGGGTTGAATGACCTTTGACCTGCTTCACATGAGGGGGATTTCTACACACTGGGGGTCCGAATGCTGTCCTGTTCTGACCTCAGATCAGCAGGTCCAACTCAGTTACACAGAGGGACTAAATTAAACTCTGGATCCAAGTCCAGGAACAAACTCAGAAAATATTTATTAGAACAGAAGAAATTAATTTGATTTATGATCAATTATATATAATTATTCACAGAAATATCAATAATTATATAATTACATACTCCAATGTCTCCAGTCTGCAGCCTTCAGTCTGTAGAAAACCACAGAGCTCCTTCACTACAGAATCTCCCAGGTTGGTATCAATCAGGTCCAGTCTTGTCAGGTGGGTCGGGTTGGACTTCAGAGCTGAGAACAGAGAAGTCCAGCTGGTCTCTGACAACCTGCAGACCTCCAATCTGAATAAAGAATAAAAGATGTGAGCTGAAGCCAACAGGATGCAGGTTAAAACTGAAACATGAACAAATAAATAATAAAAATGTAGAAAATTAATTTCCCTGAATGTAAAAGAAACATGATGAACTGATTCTAACATCTGATCCAGTCAAACTGGTTTAAAGAGTCCAAACCAGCAGAACCAGAACATTTGATCAAAAAAGAAACTCAAAGTTTTCTATCAGCCTGGATGAGTTGAGCTATTTCTGCTGGTTCCTGATCATCAGCTGGAGACCCGACTTGGTAACTGGATCAGAACCACTCAGTTTCTTCATTAATGGCCTTGGGTTCTTATTAAAGCTGCTGAAAGCCAATGGAGGCCATTATTTCCTAAGGAGACGTGACCTGATGAAGCATCATCACAGAGACGAGGCTCCAACCGACTGACAGCTGTCAGACTGAAGAGGACGGTTCCTCTCTGACCCGGCCCAACAGAACCACAGCTTCAGGACAAAGCTGAGGAACCTGCTGCTGCTGCAAACCTCACTTTCATTCATTTCATCTAGATTTGCTTTTCTACAATCAGTCATTTCTTAGATTTGGTCATTAATGATGATTTGAACTTGTCAGTGTTTGTGGCTCGACTCTGGAGGAACAACATTTCATTCTGGATGTAAAGATGAGAATCAGAAATGAGAAATAAAACAATCTGAATCTTTACCAAACCAAACTGAAACATCTCCATCATTAATTTACATCATTTGAATTATTTTACTCATTTTGTTCATCAGTAAAAAACATTTTAAAGTAAAAAACTGAAAAACAAAGTTCAATAATCTCAAAGTCTGATATAAGAAAAAAAATAATATATAAGGTAAAAAGTTTTAGAGATTTTATTCTGACATTTAAACAGGTTGTTTTAAAATAAAATATATTAGAATAAAAGCATTAATTAAACTAATGTTTAAAGTATAAATGAATGATTTTATTGGATAAATAAAGAAAACAAACCTCAGATTCTTCACTTTACTGACTGAACTCTCCAGGATCTCAACCACAGGCTTCAGATCAGAGTCTCCACCTCTATCTATGAAGATCTGATTTATTTCCAGTTCAGTCAGATCTGGGTTGGACTTCAGAGCCGAGGCCAAAACTTCACATTCATCCTTTTGGAACCACCAGCCACCAAGTCTGTGATTAGAGAAGAAATAAATTCAGTTCTAATGAAATCAATCTGGATCATAAACAGACTAAAATATGATAACAGTGATGTCATCATCTGATCAACATCTGATCTTCAATTTACTGAGTTTGACCCCACAGAGAATCTGTGCAGTTCCTGATTAAAGTCCAGGTTCTGGTTCTGGTTCTGGTCCAGGCTTCATGTCCTCAGACCTTCAGCTGCAGTCAGATGTTGAAGATCTTCTATCATCTGTGAAGGAAAGTTCAGTTTTCTCTGCAGCATCTGATGGAGCTGCAGCATCAGAGCCTCAAAGGAGCTGAAGCAGCTGATGAAGAGGCTGACTGAGCTGATGAAGGAAACTACTGGAGATGATGGAGAGGAGGAGGAACTGCTCACAGCTCGGACTTGGACTAGACCGTGTGGCTCAGAGGAACAAAGGTTTGGATGTCAGAAGAAATTGTTGCTAAACTGTTAAAGAGCTGAAGACCAAAACAGAGCGTTTGGGTCCAGCAGCATTTTTCATGGTGAAGCAGTGAAAGTTCTCCAGTAACTAGAAGAGGCTGGGATGTCTAAAGAGTTGAAGCTCATGTCTCTCCAGGTCTTCATGGCTAACAGCTTCAACAAAAGCTGCAGATGAAGAGTTGATGAGGAAAATGGTTCCAGCTCTGGAAGCAGAGTTCTCAGAGCTTTGGGAGGATCTGACAGAAACTAGGACTTTTTCTGGAGCCAGACAACAATCACCACATTTTGCTCTCATTTACAAACTCAGAGGAAACTAGTGGGAGGAGGAAAAGTTGGTTCACTAAGTTTCTAACTGGTTTCCATGACAACAGCAGCAATTATTGGGGTTATTTTAAAGTGTCCATCAAACCTAAACAGTGATTTTATAATTTAAAAAAGACAAAGATCCTAAAAGGAGTAGCGGCTCAATGAGTGAAGAGGAGTTTAAAGTGTAAAAGTCTCTCTGGCTGATTGGATCTTTCAGACAAAATAGATTTTTTTCTAGAGTTCAGGGTTTTCTATTCATTTAAACATGAAAACTGATAAAAAGTTAAATATTTTTAAAATGATCAAAATGTCTAAAACCAGAAGCTGCAGCTGTCCTGGATGAGCTGAATGTTTAGATGGTTGAATGGCTGAAATAGTCCAGAGGATGAAGGAAGAAGTTAAAGACCAAAAACATCCAGAAGCAACTTGAAGACGAAGAAGAAACAGGAGGACAATAGAGCTGAATCAGCATTCACACAATGAAAACATCTGGACTCACCGAGCCTTTCTGCAGTTCCTCACAGCTGGAAGCAGTCTCCATCGTCCATAATATGATGTGTTGTACTTCTCCAGGTCCAACTCATCCAGAACCTCTGACACCTGCAGCATGGAGGCCAGAGCTGAATAGTCAGTCACTGAGAGCTGGTTCCCTGAATCCAGCAGCCGTTGGATCTCCTGATAAAATGAGTCGTCGTTCATCTCCACCAGACAGTAGAAGATGTTGATGCTTCTGTCAGGAGAGATATATTCAGTGTTCATCTCCTTCAGGTTGGTGATGATTCTCTGGATGGTTTCTGGACTGTTCTCTGTCTGACCCAGCAGATCTTCTAAGACTCTCTGGTTGGACTCCACAGTGAGACCATGAAGGAAGCGGACAAACAGGTCCAGGTGGCCATTTTTACTGCTGAGGGATTTCTCCATGACTTCCTTCATGAACTCATCTAGAGATGTTTCTCTGTATTTTTCTCCCAGAAACGTCTTGATCACCTTTGACTTCCTGCTGGTGAAACAGTGGAGCATGTAGACTGCAGCCAGAAACTCCTGGATGCTCAGATGAACAAAGGAGTAGACGGAGATGTCGCACGTCCCTCTCTCTCTTTTAAACATTTCAGTGAACACTCCTGAGAACAACGCAGCATCTTTGATGTTGATGCCGCACTTTTTGAGCTCTTTGTCATAGAAGATCAGGTTTCCCTCCAGCAGCTGCTCAAAAGCCAGTTTTCCTAGAGACTCAATCAGCTTCTTGTTCTCTGGACTCCAGATTGATCTTGTCTTTTTTCCTCCATCATACTTTTCCTTCTTGATTGCGAAGTTAACCTTCAGGAATGCTATGTACATCTCAGTCAGAGTCTTTGGCAGTTTTTCTCCCTCTCTGGTCTTCATCACATCCTCCAGAACTTTAGCAGTGATCCAGCAGAAAACTGGGATGTGACACATGATGTGGAGACTTTTTGATTTCTGGATGTGGGAGATGATCCTGCTGGCCTTCTCTTCATCATCTCTGAATCTCTTCCTGAAGTATTCCTCCTTCTGGGGGTCAGTGAACCCTCTGACCTCTGTTGCCATGCCGACACACTCGGCAGGGATCTGATTGGCTGCTGCAGGTCGTGTGGTTATCCAGAGGAGAGCAGAGGGAAGCAGTTTCCTCCTGATGAGGTTTGTCACCAGAACATCCACTGAGCTGGACTCTGTAACATCAGTCAGGATCGGATTGTTCTTGAAATCCAGAGTAAATCGACTTTCATCCAGACCATCAAAGATGAACAGAACCTGGAACGTTTCAAAGCTGCTGATTTCTTTGGTTTTAGAAAATAATTTATGAATCAGTCCTAATAAGCTGAACTTTTCTTCTTTCAACATATTCAGCTCTCTGAAAGTGAATGGAAATATGAAATCAATGTTCTGGTTGGTTTTGCCTTCAGCCCAGTCCAGAGTGAACTTCTGTGTTAACAGTGTTTTCCCAATG
Organism: Xiphophorus hellerii; assembly: GCF_003331165.1. NCBI lineage: Eukaryota > Metazoa > Chordata > Actinopteri > Cyprinodontiformes > Poeciliidae > Xiphophorus > Xiphophorus hellerii. The sequence goes on along the minus strand of NC_045695.1, from coordinate 13,329,653 downwards.
CCAGCCACTCCCATGGTCATCACTGTTCTGATTGGTTGATCTCTTCCAGGTGGGACTTTAAAGATGTCTTCTCTTCTGATTGTTGTTTCTTCTTTCCTGGATGCTGTTTCAATGTGTCTGACCTCATGTTCCTGGTTGACCTCTCTAGTTAACCCCTCTGTGATGTGGAGCTCTGTGTAGATCTGGTTCAGAACGATTTGATTTCCAGGTTCAGCGACGCCTTCAGAGAGACTCTGGAACTTCTTCTTCAGAGACGCTTTATGGTCACTCTGACACCGAATATCAAAATCTGAAGAAAGAGACAAAGACAGGAGAGGAGACACTTCAGCTGAACATAAGGAAAACAATAATTTTTTGATATTCTCAGAGACAATTTGTGCATCAGCTTTAATGGATGAGAAAAAAGTAAATCAATAAATAAAAAGCCCAAATTTTATAAAAACTCTGCATGGTAAGAATAACGAAAGTCACGACTGTAACTACGGTTCTATGAATCCCTACTGACCGCCAGAGGCGGTGCTTAAAGCACTGAATGATCTCTCTTGCACAGGTCGAGAATCTTATACCAACATGGTCACATGTGACCCCCGGTGACACCAGTAAGTCTATATAGTCACGTGACAATGACAGCTCAGTTCCTCAATCTTCTCGTGAAACACGATGATTCTGAGGGACCGAGCGCTCTGGCGGTCATCTGGGATTCATAGAACCGTAGTTACAGTCTAAACTTTTGTTCTATTTAATCCCTACTGACCACCAGAGGCGGTGATTAAAGCACTGGATGACGATTACCGACAGAGTCCTGAGAAATCACACACAGAAAAGAAACAACCCCGAAAACATGCCCACCTCACTGGGATGATGATGAGCGCTGGGATAGGATCCCAGGTGAAAGGTGGCCCAGTTAACCCTGTAAAACCCAGCAAAGGTATTTGGGGATGACCAAGAGGCTGCTGCACATATAGCCTCCAGAGTGACCCCAGACACCCAGCATCTCACGCTCACAGGACTCGGTCAGGTCGAGCTGAAATCGCCACTCTTGACCCGTAAACCGACGAGCGAATAGGCCAGGAAACACGGCTGCACAATGTAACAAAAGCAAACCTGAAGCAGCTACGATAATAAATAAAGACAAGCCAGATATGGAGGCACAATATAAGAAAAAGCAATCCCAAAAACGGAAATTAATTGAAACCTTCAATTCATCCATGTGCTGAAGATGTTTGACCATCAATCTGCAGGCTCTCTGTTCTTCTTCATCACAGCATCTATTTTGTTGCAGTCCTTGTCTGCTCTGGTTTGGTTCTTCTCAAGTTGACCTTCTATCTCTGAATGTTTAAAGACGCGATCTGATAGAAGGTCATCAAGGAGCTGTTAACTCTCAATATTATTGGTGAATATTGTGATGAAAATATTGACTGATTAACAAACATTTTCACCACTTTTTTTCTCCTTTCTTTATCATCACCAGCACATAAGTTCCAGTTACACCAGCTGAAATAATTGATCACTAAAAGACTTTTAAACCTTAAATTTCCAAATCTCAACTAAAGACGTGGATCTGGTCCAACAGAGACGACAGGAGGCTCTGATTGGAGGAGTTCAGTCTCACCTGGAGAACAGCTGCTCTGATTGGCTGTCGGCCGTTCAGCTCCTGTTCTGGGTCTTTCTTCACACTCACAGCTCCTGTAAAGACATTTCTTCATCAGTGAAATATTTCACTATCAACAGGCTGGAGCTGAACATGTTCATGAAGGTCCACCACAAACTAGAGACCAGAACTGGGTCAGAACAGAACCTGAGATCATTGATGATCTCTGGTGTGAAGTTCTTCATTGTATCATATCTGGTATCATGACTGATACCAGTGTTCCCAGTCTGGAAGCTCCAGTGCTTCACTGGGTTTAGAGACAATCTGAGTCGTTGCTCCTCACATTGTTGGTTGTTTTTGTTTTCATGCAACATTTTTATCATTGATTCATTCAGACTTTCATTCAAACTCTGATTTACTGACCAACATCCTTCATGACTAACTTTAAATTAATATATCAGAAAATTAAGTTACTGTTTATTGAAACACTGAAGATCAACCAGTTAATATCTTTTATTTTATATCTCTATAGATTCACATGAATCAGTTAGAAAATGGTTTCTTACTTTCTGTCTGATGGTCCAGGTTCATTACTGAAGTCTGAAGGATGACCTTTGGACCGGTCACTCCTCATAGATGGACTGATACCCATCTTTCATCTTCTGGCCATTTGGAGAGAGAAACCAGAACCAGTCAGTCCAGTTGATAGGTATTTTCCTTTTGAACCTAAATAAAAGAAAGAACCACAGACAACGTATATGAATTTTACGTGGAGCTTTTGCAAAAGGGAAGGCTCTATCAAACTTCTCCTCCGATCAGTTCCACAGAGCATTCTGATCTGCCCTCACAAAAACTCCTGTTTTTATTGTCAAAGAAGAACAGGCAAGGGGGCAGTCAGGAAAACAACAGAGGTCGTAAAGCTTCTAACCCAAACATCTAACAACCCAGTTCCAGATGTGATATCTGATCAAAGGTCTGAGCCCGGTTCAAATCTCGGTCAGTACTGTCAAGAAAACAAAATACGACTGCTCACAGGTGGTTACTAAATTAGGAGGTGTTCTTGCAAAAGGGTTTAAGGTCTGAGAAACTTAGTGTTATCTATTTCTCATAAAGTTGAACAGACAGTAGTGACCTCCAGGTCATTTAAAGAAGAGAACACTTTAAACAGAAAATCACAAAGATCTATAGACTTAATGTGAACTAAAGTAAGAATAAAATGATAATACCAAAAAATCTCTAACACCAGTGATCCGGTTCCAGTAACTGTTCTGTGAAGCAGAAAGCTGGTTCCCATCATGTGTTCAGAGGATCAGAGTGAATCATTTGAATGAATGAGTGAACATTTCCTATGAACTAGTGAACTTATTTAGCTCCCAGTGGACTTGAACGCATCATGACTCTATTGTAGCTCTGTATGGAGGGAGTCAGTGAGCAGAAGGTTCTGAGGGAGCAGCAGCTCAGGTCGGGTCCACAGCTCTCCTCCAGACAGAACCGGGTCCAGCTGGGATCTCAGCAACATGTCAGCCTCTGTGTGCAGCTCAGCAGGATTTCCTCTCAGCTCAAGAGACACAAAGCAGCTTTCAGGGACCACAGCATCCAGCTGAGGTACCAGCTGGACCCACTGCAAGGAATCATGGGTAAACAGCTGCTTCAATAGGGGGATGAAGCCCCCAAACACTCAGCGAGGCCTGAAACATATTTAGTCTATTGATCTGATTGAACTTCAAGATAAAGAGACACATTAATGCAACTCTTTTAGTTAGAAACTAGTTTGTTACAACTGATCTAAAATGTTTGTGAAATTATTTATTTTATTATTATTGCTCCATTTAAAAGTTTTGTTATTTTTAGGGTTGAACCGACTGCAGTTTTCTGGCTGATCGATTCCGATTTTGCAGATACTGATTGCTAAACACAGCAACCTTTCAGGTAAGAGTCAGTCTGGATCTGGATGCATTTTTCCAGCAGAGCTTTGAGAGACAAAGAGTTTCTTCTGCTGAAAGGAGCAACAAGAGGAAAACCTGGAAAAAGATCAAACTCAGTGAGGAGGAAGAGAGGAAATCTGTGGACGGCTTAAAGCCGGTTCTGATCCACAGACAAGAGAAACATCAGTTTCTGCTGAACCCCAGACTGATGAGGGACGGAGTGATGTGATTCACTTCCTGCTGATTTCAACAAGCAGAGAAACTAGTTTACAATGTTTTAGTTCTGCTTTTTAGGTTAAAACACCAGAGAGAGTCGCTGCAGCAAGAACTGATGGACTGTAAAAGTTACATTAAGTTCTCAATTTATTTAGATTAAATCTGAAAAGTTCATTATTGCTCCACACAAACAGATCAGCTTTAGATGCTGCTGTCATGGTAGATCATAGCTGATCATTCACCAGGTTAACTGCGCAGTAACTGAGCTGTGTGTTTATAGTGTGTTCAATATTTCTCTTTTTGTTCCTTATAGTCGCATAATGTAACCTCACTTAGCATCACTTTATAAGCAGCAACGTCTCACAATAAAGTTTTTCATTTGATCTAATTCCTTTCTAGATCAGGCCTTCAATAAAGTAAACAGAGCGCTGCTGCGGGGACCAGGCCCTATGAGAGCCGAGCGACCCAGGCCGAGGTGACTGAGGCCCCGGGAAGCCTCGGTGGGTTCATCGGTTAGAAAGGCTCCAGAGAGCCGAGAGACACGGAGAGACCCGGAGCGGCAACACTTACCTCTAGTAACAAGTCAGCAAGTTATTTCCATCCTGCAGCTCAAAATGGAGGCTGATCTGAAGGAGACCAAAGTTGGTTTCAGTTTCTATTTCCACAGGAAGTTGCGTAACTTGTGTTTTCCTCTAGAGCCAAAGTTTGATTCATCTGAATAAACATTAATAGTTCAGTTAGATTTAACAGAGTGAAAAAACTAGAGTGAAGATGGAAAAGCTTCAGTATTTCTGTTTTGCTGTTAGTGAAGCAGATCTGAAGCTGAGCAGCTTTTTTCATGGATTCAGCAGAAAACCAGCAGAACAAACTGCAGTTTAACAGGCGTTTGATGGAGGATTATGAGCGCTCACTGCCCTCTGGTGGTGAACTATCGCAACTACAGATATTCCTCTTCATATTAATTACAGTTTATTTGATCTCATTTTCACTTTTATCAGGCCAAATCAAATCAGCTTACATTAATGTTAAATAAGAGTCACTGCAGGTTAGTACATGGAAATGAAAACTAAACTTACTTTAGTAAAAATCCTCCAAAAAAGATTAATTGTGGGTAATTTTGAGAATCAAAATGTAAATAAATGTAAATGTAAATAATAAAAATGTGTTTGATATATAATCCAAACAGCTGACACCATAACATCACATAGGATGAAAACACATAATGGATAAATATTGTATGGAAAAAGTTAATTAGTTTAAAATTTAGTTAGTTTAAAATATTAGTACTTAAAATTACTTAGTTCAATACAGTATTTTGTATAAGTGAATTCATTTATGAATAAATGTACTACACATACAACAACATTATGCTGCTCTTGTTAATGTCATTTAAATACTTTTATCTGTTTTTAAAGACTGTCTATAGAAATAACAATATTATACGGTGGTGGTGCAAAACCGCACCGGAGTTTGATTTGCTGCATTAAAATAAAAGTTTCGGGAAGGAAAGAAGAAAAGTAAAATGCATTATTTAATTGGAAAGCTAAATGAGAAAATTAACTCGTTTCTATGGCTCTTAATGTGAAAGTACTAACCGGAAGTGAAGGTGGTTTGTAAACTCTAACTTTATCAAGTAGCTGTAGTTACCGTCTGTGTCCACTAGAGGGCAAAACCCGCCCTGCTCTGATACTAATAGTTCAGTTCGCGGCTCTGCAGCTAAAACATCAACATCATTCTGACTGTTTCCAGGATAATTTAACTTTTCAAAAATATTTTCCTACCTTCAGACCGGAAGCTCAGCATATTAGCGTCTAAACCAGAGTTGTAGAGCTTTGATTCAGCTCTGTTGGACCTGAAGCTCCAGTTTAGGAGCCACAGCTCATCAGAAAACATTAATATGTAACTTATTAATCATATACAGATGAGTTATCTGTATGTAAAATAACACATCTATATATTAAATCAGCTGTACAGACTGTGGCGGTCAAGAGTCATGCATACGCGCAGGCGCGTGGTACATCCCCAATAATGTCTCTGACGTCACGACGCTGGCTCCAGCAGGGAGTTTTCCACACAGACCATAATAGTGTTAATATTTATGATGAGAAAGATATAAACATGATCAACGTAACAGAAGTCAGAAACCAGCTGCAGCTCTACAAACTAGTAGAAAGAAGATTTAAGAAATAAAACAGCAGAAACACGAAGAAAGCAACACGGGCTTCATTAGCCGACCAGGAGCGGGAAACTAGCTAGCTGCTAACTTAGCCTTCTGCCCCTAGTGGACTCAGTGTGTAACTACAACAACCACAGTAAAGCTAGAGAGCCGATATGTGAAAAGCACTTCCTTTGGGTTCTTTCAAAGTAAAACACAAGGAACTAAATTCTCCTCTAAGTACATTTTAGCTTGTTAGTTTATTGTATTATCAGAAAGCATAAGTGTGTAATTTTCTTAGGATGTGATATAAATTATATAATTGGGCTCTGAAGAAAAATTATCATAATTATTCTGTTTTCCAGAAAAAAATAATATATCATAAATATTCTCCTGACTCTAAAACGGAAACTCGGCATCTTGGTGAACAAACCAGTTATTTATTTCATCAGGAAACATTAATATGTAATTTATTTAGGATATATAGATGAGTTATCTGTATGTAAATAACACATCTATATATTAAATCAGCCGTCAGTCCTTTAGACAGACCATAATAATGTTTATATTTATAATGAGAAAGACATAAACGTGATCAATTTAACAGAAGTCAGAAACCAGCTGCAGCTCTACAAACTCACCTCTATATTCAGAGCGGAGAATTTCCGCCCTCTGGTGGCCATAGTGGGAACTACAGTCCTGATAATGCTGCATTGTTTACATTTAATATCCACTTAATGTGGAGTTTAGAGAAAAACTAACAGTCTTCCTGAGTCATATTGACAATTTACTGACTCACAAATTATCCTGACATTTTTTAATTCACTTTTTGGAGTTATATATGTAATAAAAACAGTTTAAAATCATAAAATAAAGCTGCTGTGTTAAACTCTTACAGGAAGATTTTTCTGGTCAGACTGAATAAAATCCTGCAGTGACTCTTATTTAACGACAGTAATGTAAGCTGACTTGATCTGACTTTATAAAATTTAAAATTAAAACAAAGATAAAAATCCCGTTGAACAATTTACATGAAGAACGTCTGTAGTTATGATAGTTCACCACCAGAGGGCAGTAAGAACTCAACCAACCATCATAAAACTGATAAACTTTAAACTTTTCACTAAATAGTTTCTAATAACAACAGCAATATTAACTTAATCCTATGAATAATAATCTATATATTTTATATTTGTATGTTATTAGATATGGCGATTAATTATTAAAATAATTTAGAGACAAAGTGAACAACAACTACTTAGAAAGTAACAATTTCTATTACTGTAGATGAAAATTTAGCTGGAAAAAAATTACATTTTATTCTGTAAAAATCCCAGAAATATTAACTGTGGGTAATTTTGAGAATCAAAGTCTCAAAAAACTACAAATATTATGAAAAATATATTTATTAGTGATCAGCTGAGATCAGAGCATCAAGCTGGATAAAACCACCTAAAGGACAATTAATCAAATTAAAACGTCAATGAAGCTTTTAAATATATCTGAGCACTGTAGTAAACAGATTATTTAACTTTTATTTGTTGGAAGAGACTCGCTCTCTACCGCCCTCCTGTGGTCAGACACTGTAACTACACACTAAAATTCTTTATATTAGTTTAATAATAAATTAATGAGTGATTATTAATTTCCTTTGTCCTTTATACTAGTTTAATAATAAATTAATGAGTGATTATCAGTGAACTGAAGGACAGTCGCTGCTGTTCAGCATCAGAGTTTAAATTTGCAGCTGCTGATAATCAGTTTGTGTGTAAAACCAGCTGCTGGAGCCTGTTAGCATCGTTAGCATCGCTAGCTCCGCTCAGAGTGTCTGCGGGCTGTTTTCATCTCTGTGGAGCTGCTTCTAGTTCACACTGACAGATGAAACATTGATTTCATGTTAAAGTAGAAACGAGATTTAAGAAATAAAACAGCAGAAACACGAAGAAAGCAACACGGGCTACATTAGCCAATCAGGAGCGGGAAACTAGCTAGCTGCTAACTTAGCCTTCTGCCCCCTAGTGGACGCAGTATGTAAATACAACCAGAGTAAAGCTAGAGAGTTGATATGTGAATAGCACTTCCTGTGGATTCCTTCAAAGTAAAACACAAGGAACCAAATTCTCCTCTAAGTACATTTTAGCTTGTTAGTTTATTATTTTATCAGAAAGCATAAGTGTGTAATTTTCTTAGGATGTGATATAAATTATATAATTGGGCTCTGAAGCAAAATTATCATAATTATTCTGTTTTCCAGAAAAAAAATAATATATCATAAATATTCTCCTGACTCTAAAACGGAAACTCGGCATCGTGGTGAACAAACCAGTTATTTATTTCATCAGGAAACATTAATATGTAATTTATTTAGGATATATAGATGAGTTATCTGTGTGTAAATAACACATCTATATATTAAATCAGTTGTCAGTCCTTTAGACAGACCATAATAATATTAGTATTTATAATGAGAAAGATATAAACGTGATCAACTTAACAGAAGTCAGAAACCAGCTGCAGCTCTACAAACTCACCTCTATATTCAGAGCGGGGAATTTCCGCCCTCTGGTGGCCATAGTGGGAACTACAGTCCTGATAATGCTGCATTGTTTACATTTAATATCCACTTAATGTGGAGTTTAGAGAAAAACTAACAGTCTTCCTGAGTCATATTGACAATTTACTGACCCACATATTATCCTGACATTTTTTATTAACCGTTTGGAGTTATATATGTAATAAAAACAGTTTAAAATCATAAAATAAAGCTGCTGTGTTAAACTCTTACAGGAAGATTTTTCTGGTCAGACTGAATAAAATCCTGCAGTGACTCTTATTTAACGACAGTAATGTAAGCTGACTTGATCTGAATTAAAACAAAGATAAACATCTGGTTGAACAATTTACATGAAGAACGTCTGTAGTTATGATAGTTCACCACCAGAGGGCAGTAAGAACTCAACCAACCATCATAAAACTGATCAACTTTAAACTTTTCACTAAATAGTTTCTAATAACAGCGATATTAACTTAATCCTATGAATAATAATCTATATTTTATATCTGTATGTTATTAGATATGGCGATTAATTATTAAATAATTTAGACACAAAGTGAACAACAACTACTTAGAAAGTAACAATTTCTATTACTGTAGATGAAAATTTATTTGATAAAAAAAAAACATTTTATTCTGTAAAAATCCCAGAAATATTAATTGTGGGTAATTTTGAGAATCAAAATCTCAAAAAGCTACAAATATTAAGAAAAATATATTTATTAGTGATCAGCTGAGATCAGAGCATCAAGCTGGATAAAACCACCTAAAGGACAATTAATAAAATTAAAACGTCAATGAAGCTTTTAAATATATCTGAGCACTGTAGTAAACAGATTATTTAACTTTTATTTGTTGGAAGAGACTCGCTCTCTACCGCCCTCCTGTGGTCAGACACTGTAACTACACACTAAAATTCTTTATACTAGTTTAATAATAAATTAATGAGCGATTATTAATTTCCTTTGTCCTTTATACTAGTTTAATAATAAATTAATGAGCGATTATTAATTTCCTTTGTCCTTTATACTAGTTTAATAATAAATTAATGAGTGATTATCAGTGAACTGAAGGACAGTCGCTGCTGTTCAGCATCAGAGTTTAGATTTGCAGCTGCTGATAATCAGTTTGTGTGTAAAACAAGCTGCTGCTGGAGCCTGTTAGCATCGTTAGCATCGTTAGCTCCGCTCAGAGTCTCTGCGGGCTGTTTTCATCTCTGTGGAGCTGCTTCTAGTTCACACTGACAGATAAAACATTGATTTCATGTTAAAGTAGAAACAAGATTCAAGAAATAAAACAGCAGAAACACGAAGAAAGCAACACGGGCTACATTAGCCGATCAGGAGCGGGAAACTAGCTAGCTGCTAACTTAGCCTTCTGCCCCCTAGTGGACGCAGTTTGTAAATACAACCAGAGTAAAGCTAGAGAGCTGATATGTGAATAGCACTTCCTGTGGATTCCTTCAAAGTAAAACCCAAGGAACTAAATTCTCCTCTAAGTACATTTAGCTTGTTAGTTTATTATATTATCAGAAAGCATAAGTGTGTAATTTTCTTAGGATGTGAAATAAATTATATAATTGGGCTCTGAAGCAAAATTATCATAATTATTCTGTTTTCCAGAAAAAAATAATATATTATAAATATTCTCCTGACTCTAAAACTGAAACTCGGCATCTTGGTGAACAAACCAGTTATTTCTTTTATTAGGAAACATTAATATGTAATTTATTTAGGTATATATAGATGAGTTATCTGTATGTAAATAACACATCTATATATTAAATCAGCTGTCAGTCCTTTAGACAGACCATAATAATATTAGTATTTATAATGAGAAAGATATAAACGTGATCAACTTAACAGAAGTCAGAAACCAGCTGCAGCTCTACAAACTCACCTCTATATTCAGAGCGGGGAATTTCCGCCCTCTGGTGGCCATAGTGGGAACTACAGTCCTGATAATGCTGCATTGTTTACATTTAATATCCACTTAATGTGGAGTTTAGAGAAAAACTAACAGTCTTCCTGAGTCATATTGACAATTTACTGACTCACATATTATTCTGACATTTTTTAATTCACTTTTTGGAGTTATATATGTAATAAAAACAGTTTAAAATCATAAAATGCAGCTGCTGTGTTAAACTCTTACAGGAAGATTTTTCTGGTCAGACTGAATAAAATCCTGCAGTGACTCTTATTTAACGACAGTAATGTAAGCTGACTTGATCTGAATTAAATTAAAATAAAGATAAACATCTGGTTGAACAATTTCCATTGATGATGTAAATAATGAATAAATCCAGAAAGACGGCAGGGTGACCGATGGAGAATGTGCTGATATGTGATGAAAATCGACTGTTTCATCTCATGTAGATCTGAACATATAAACTCATATCCAAGCACCATCATAGGTGGAGTCGTTGGACCCGTCCGTATTAGCGCTGAATTTTCCTGCTGCCCTGAACACATCTTCAGTAAAACCAGCCTCACTGAGGCCAATAGACCAGCGCTACGTTGCAGGAAAACTCTGAAGCTTCTTGGCTGGTTTTGGCCTCTAAACTGAGACGCTCTCATATGAAGTGAAATGTTGCACATTTAAGGTGCTGGAGATGACCTTTAACCCCTCGCTGTCCCAGGTTTTAGGTAGTGTCGAGGTGAAGAGCCAGACTCCTGATCTGCTGTGAGTGACGTGACGCTCGGTGGAAGTCCTGCATCCTGTTCCATCTTCATGTTGGAGACGTGAGGCTTTGCTTCTCCTGTCTGGGATTTGATGGGAAACGAGTCACAAGATTCAGATGATTTCACAGTCGTCACTTTGACGATGCAAACTCTGGTTCCTCTCAGTGTTTGGTCTGTCAGAACGCTGCTCAGGTTTCTCCTCAAGGTTTTCCTGCTTTTCTTTAAAGTTGTACGACTTTAAATCCACACAAATAAACCAAAGAAAGTCGGTTATTATCTCATCTTCTAATGCAAATTTTCATCCGTCAACAAAAGCTGAAAAACAAAACTGTTCTCCTGGAACATCAGCTGTGCAAACTGATCCCATCAGATCTGTGAGCAACATGGAGTTTATCTTTGTTTCATTTCAACTTTGACCTTTTGTTCCTTCTTGTTGCATCAGAAACTTCCCGTCCTTAAAGTGAATCAAACGGTTTGAGTGAAACCAGGTTTCAGGTGGACTGAAGTCGTCTTCACTGTGAACTTCATCAACTTTCTGCTTCACAACAAAACCTTTCAAAGCCAAACACACATCCAAGCAGCTGAGTCACAAATGATCCAAGTTCAAATCTTGTGTTTCTTTTCTCTGGAGGATCTGCTCAGGACGTCTGGATCTGTTCTGAAGTGGATTTAATGCTACAGATCCGGAGGAAGTTTTAGTGTTTGGCTCTGAATCTATAGAGCTGCTATCATGTCTCATTTTAGCTCAAGTTTTTTCACCACAACAGAATAAAATGACATTTTGCCCCATTAACATGCTGTTTAAAGCTTTTTAAATGAAATTAATACTTCATATTTCTGCTGAATTCAACTCTTGTAACTTGAACTCAGAGTATTTTTCTCTCTTCTGTTCCTGCAGATCATCAAACAGATCAGATGAAAAATAAAACTGAAAATCTTCAACATCCTGATCGACGTCTGGAAACTATTTGAAATAGAAACGTAAAATGTTCTGAGGTCGGTGACCGCCTCGTCGTCGGCCTGTTGCTACACCTGCACGTGAAACCAGCAGAAACGCTGTCACCATGGAAACGCTATGGGGACACCTCTGGTCCAAACATGGAGGAGGCAGCATCATGCTGAGGGGAAGCTGGTCCCAGTTGATGTGAGTCATTTTGATGCTTTTCAAGGTCATAGTGAAAGTAAAAAGCTTCAACATATAAAACATTATTTTAAGATAAATATAGCCTTCTCAAAAATAAAAACACTTTTTACTCTGAAGAATTTAAAAAAACTAATAAAATTAGAATTAGTTTTATTATAATGAAACTATTTTGGATAAAAACCAAATTAAAAACTAAAACTTTTCATAATAATGACAAAAAAGAATCTGAATTTGTAATAAAAACAAAATAAAAAGCCAATAAAAAGAGAAAAATGTTTTAAAGCCATAAAGTAGAAAGATAAATAAAGCGTACTTCTTGAGGAGGAGTCGGTCCAGCGCTCCGTCTGAGGTCGTCTCCATGGTGACCTTCAGCGTCTCCTTGACCTCTTTGAGCCGAGGGTCTCCGGTCCGACGCCCCGTGGATTTCAGGGGCGTCGGACTGCCACCGCCGGGCCCCCGAGGGCCGCTGGTGTCTGGGTGCTGCAGCAGCAGCCAGAATAAGCTGCGGCGATGAAGGCCTGGAGGAGTCTTCATCACTCTGGGAGGTTTCCATGACAACTGTCAGCAAATCTCAGTTTGTTTTCTGCTAATGTCAAAAAAACACAATTTCACTGTTGCAGTGTTTCCATGAAATAAGAAATGAAATTAAAACCACATGTGAATAATTTATCTCCAGGATTCAGAGGGAACCAGAACAACCTCAGAGATCTTCTCTAATATCCAGCTGAATACCTCAATTTAGGCTTTGATGAGAAGAGAGCTGCTCTTTTCTCATCAAAGCCTAAATTGAGGTATTCAGCTGGATAATGTTCAGGTTGGCACCTTAACACTTGCTTGTCAACCTCTCTGGATGTCCACTCAAGGCGTCACAACACCAAATTATTATTCTCTTTGCAGTTGTGAAACGTTTAAAACTTCCCATATTATTTAATTCCTCATAAATCATTTGCTTACTTAAACAAGCCACTCTAAAGAGAAAACTGTTCTCTGAATTTAGAAAACTAAAACTACATCAAAATCTTGCCTTATGCGATGATCATGACTTCTCTACTGTCAGACAGACCACAAAACAATCCTCACTCCCTCCTTGCATGAACTTCCTCTCACCTACTTTTCTTCCCAGCTTTTAGATAATTCATTATTTTTCATTTTGTTTACTAAATCATTTATTTATTTATCTATACTCTATATCTTCAACATCTTCTTTTTATTTTCTTTCTGTATTTGGTTGCTTAAGAGGAAAGGAGATCAGGCTTTTTCTGTTGTTGCTCCTCTTCTATGGAACAATCTACTTTTCCAAATTAGATCTGCCCACAGCCTGGATCATTTTAAATCGCTTCTTAAAACTCATTTTTATTCCTTGGCATTTAATTGAACTAGTGTTTTGATACTCTGTTTTTATTCATTTGTGTTATTGTCATTCTTGTGCAGCACTTTGGTGCAGTTTTATGCCTGTTTTTAAAGTGCTATATAAATAAATTTGACATTGCTTTTTTCTTATAACTCCTACCTGAGCTCCTCCCTGCTCTGCTGCCTGATCTGCTTCACTCTTCTTGCTCTCCTGTTTTATCCTAACTTTTCTGATTGCCTTCTTCTCTCTTTTTAGCTCCTCCATCCACTTTTCTAACTCACCCATTCCTTCACTACTCATCTTTTTTTGATTTGATTTTCGTTTTCTGTCGTACTTCATCCTATAACTCAGTCAGTTTTTTTGAGTGTTTAATTAAGTAATATTTTTCTATCAATTTATTTAAATTCTTTACTGAGTTAGGGTTTTGTCTTTCCATAAACTTCCAGTCCTTACACTGGAGTTTATCTTTCGGTGTTAATTTGCTATTTCCTTTTCCCATTTTGAGCAAATTAGTCAATTTCGTTCCAGTCTTAAAAACACATAGGGTGGACTCTAAAAGACTGGATAAATTCTTAGCAGGACGGTGATCAATCCCCTGTTGTGGTAATTCTCTCTTCAACCTTTTCAGGTGGGAAATTCTTGCCTACATGCATCCACCAGAGGTTCACCGTTTGCACTCCTGCCGTTTGGTATGAGGACAAATACCTAGTGGTATTTAAATTCCTCCAAGTATTCTCACACTCACACACACACTTGGTATTACGGGTTTTTCAGTTTACGCGGACTCCGCCGTCCTTCTGTTACCTATCAGTGCCTAGGATTCATGGGGTTTTACACCCCAAAGACCCTCAATTGTTCGCTCACTTTTTAATTTAAACGCTACTCACATGTCCCCCCTTCACGGACGTCCCGTCAGCCGTTGGTTTCCAGCAGGCGTATCGGACTCCGGCTTCGAAGGAGCAATTTATCCATCCATCCATCTTCTTCCGCTTACCCGGGGTCGGGTCGCGGGGGTAGCAGCTTCAGAAGGGAGGCCCAGACTTCCCTCTCCCCGGCCACTTCTTCCAGCTCCTCCGGGGGAATCCCGAGGCGTTCCCAGGCCAGCTGAGAGACATAGTCCCTCCAGCGTGTCCTGGGTCTTCTCCGGGGCCTCCTCCCGGTGGGACGTGCCGGGAGCACCTCACCAGGGAGGCGTCCAGGAGGCATCCTGACCAGATGCCCGAGCCTCAACTGGCTCCTCTGGATGTGAAGGAGCAGCGGCTCTACTCTGAGTCCCTCCCGGATGACTGAGCTTCTCACCCTGTCTCTAAGGGAGAGCCCAGCCACCCTACGGAGAAAACCCATTTCGGCCGCTTGTATCCGCGATCTCGTTCTTTCGGTCACGACCCAAAGCTCATGACCATAGATGAGGGTGGGAACGTAGATCGACCGGTAAATCGAGAGCTTCGCTTTTTGGCTCAGCTCTCTCTTCACCACGACGGACCGGTACAGCGCCCGCTTGACTGCAGACGCTGAGCCAATCCGCCTGTCGACCTCCCGCTCCCTTCTTCCCCCATTCGTGAACAAGATCCCGAGATACTTGAACTCCTCCACTTGGGGCAGGACAAACCCCCCTGACCCGGAGAAGGCACTCTACCCTTTTCCGGCTCAAAAAAATGGCCTCGGATTTGGAGGCACTGATCCTCATCCCGGCCGCTTCACACTCGGCTGCGAACCGCTCCAGCGAGAGCTGCAGATCACGGCCTGATGAAGCCAAAAGGACCACATCGTCCGCAAAAAGCAGAGATGAGATCCTAAGGCCACCAAATCGGATCCCCTCAACACCTTGGCTGCGCCTAGAAATTCTGTCCATGAAAGTGATGAACAGAATCGGTGACAAAGCTCAGCCCTGGCGGAGTCCAACTCTCACCGGAAACGAGCCCGACTTACTGCCGGCAATGCGGACCAGACTCTGACACCGGTCATACAGGGACCTGACAGCCCGTATCAAAGGGCCCGGTACCCCATACTCCCGGAGAACCCCCCACAGGGCTCCCCGAGGGACACGGTCGAACGCCTTCTCCAAGTCCACAAAACACATGTAGACTAGTTGGGCGAACTCCCGTGCACCCTCCAGGACCCTGCAGGGTGTAGAGCTGGTCCAGTGTTCCACGACCAGGACGAAAACCACACTGCTCTTCCTGAATCCGAGGTTCGACTATCCGACGGATAGTTTCCAGCAGGCGGGTCGGAGACACAGTCCTGGAAAGGATCTGTGAGACTCCTAGGAGCCTGCGGTGGTCACGGTCTTCTGATGTCCGTTCCTCCCTCTGGAAGCCGCAGATTTCTGCCTCTGCTCTCAAGCTTCATCTGAGTCTAGCCCTGCTTTTGTGGTCGTTATTTAATGTTTTTTTCGAAATTAAAATATCCAGGGTGGCACCCAATACCTCAAAGTCCCTGATTGGTACATTTTGATGAACGTTCTCCCAATTATCTGAAATAAATTTGATTTCTCTTCTTTAGTTTCTTCATCCGGGGTCTGAGTCTCTGTTTGGTCCATCTTTTCTTCGTCAGCCTTTAAATTTTCTTCCCTGGCTTTAAGTTTGTCCATCTTCAATTTAAGTCCAGCAATTTCTTGAGTGAGCTCTTCGTTCACCTTGCCAATCCAGTACAACTGTTGCGATTTCTCTTTCATTGAATTGTTAAAGTTTTTTTTATCGACCATTGTTCCCCATTTTACCTTCTTATTATGGGTTGACAGGGCTTTGCTTTCTGATTGTAATTGTTCAACTGTCGCTTTAGCCTCGTCCAATTCACTATTTAAAGTCTTGAATTGTTGCTTCAAATAATCATTTTTGTTTACCAGCCTTTCATTCTCTGTCTGCCAGGTGTCTTTTTTCCTGGCATTCAGTCTCTCAATCTTCAGCCTCAGATTTTCGACAGTTTTCTGAAGCTTCTTGTTCTCTTTTGTAAGCTTCCGGCAGCTCTTCTCCAAACTTTCCACGTTCTCCAGCAATTCATTTCGTCGCGCCATCGTTCAGTTTTGTTTGAGATTGAAGTCTGCAAATGAATTTCTCTGTGGAACCTGGGAATACAAAGACAGGCGGCTGTGATGTCACAGACAGGATGAGTGACATCACAGCTTCACGTCAAAGCCACAAGAAGTCTGTTGGGTGAGGGGGAGGGAGAGGGGGGCGGATGTTGTTTTTTTTAAACTTTATTCGCAGACACACTGTATAACGACAGAGTTATGCCTCATTTGTTCTGCCTCAAGAAAAAACAAATACAGATAAACATATTCAAGATAAAGAAAAAGCTAAGGGTTCATTTAAAGCAATACAGATTCCAATTGTTTTATTTTCTGTAGCTCTTTTTCTGTCATCTTCATGTCGAATCTTCACATTCAAAGACAAACTCCCAGGATTTTCTGGTTTTTATTCATTTTTATTTTTCACAGATTGTGAGAACATCCCACCTTTAAATGGCTTGTTTTCCGGTAGAGAAGAGACATAAAAAAAAATTAAAGATATAGGTAACAAGTTTCTATGAAACAGTGTCATTGTTTTTATTGTTTTATACTTGTGCATATGTATTAATTGTTTTTATCTTGTAACCAGGTTGCTATGTATTGCAAATTTTTTGCTCAGGTCCCTCTTGAAAATGAGATCTAGATCTCAACGAGGTTTACCTGATTAAATAAAGGAATATGAATTACACCCATTGAGTAAATATGAATGCAGCAGCGCCCTCTGCTGTTTGACAAAGGTTAAAAAAACCAAAAAACTACTTGCCGCATGTTTACGTTTATTAAGTGTTATGTCACCGAATATCTTACAAAACTCAAACTCTTATGCATCACTTTTTTACACAAAGTGATGCATTTCAAACAGTTATTTCCATGATCCAATCAACTTCTATTCAGACACCAGAAAGTTCCTAACAAAGTCGATAAAATGTCGAATAAAAATGATTTTACAAATCCTTTAAACTCACTTCACTTTGAGCCATGATGGATTAGTATTAGATTTTTTTTTTTCTAAAACAAGTAATTACAAAAGTTATTTCCTCTATACAAATATACACAAAACTGTTGTTAATCTTTAGTTTGGGCAAGAATGGTCACCAAAAATCTTGCAATGTTGCATTAAATCGATGTTTATGGTAACTATTTAAGACAAATTTACGGAATAAGAAAATATATTAAATTGGATGCTTTTCGAAAAGCAAAAATAGTGACTTGTGTCTCGTAACAGCATGCAGGATCCCACCTGAGCAGAGTCTCTGCAGCTCCTCACCATGTGGTCTCCACGGCCATATTAATTGAAAAATGTTTAACAGTTTTCAATTTTTTAAATGAACCAATTCCAGTGAACTCGTTACAGTTGCCATGTTTGCTCGTTTTATTTCCACAAGTGACATAAATTATGGACATTCAAGTTTGAATAATTACATAACCCACTAAATATTAGATTGTCTCTGTGCTGCAATATAAAACATAACGCAACGTTTGACACATGCACTGTTTCAGTGCAAAGCAATATGAGCTGATATCATTTTGCGCATTTATAACAGCTGACAAAGGCTTTACATTCAAGTATATTTTTAAATATCGCCTCTGACCAAACAGAATGAGAAGTAGTGGTGTTGGATGCTGCCTTTTTTTTTTTCTTTTTTAAAATCACATAAGAAATAAACAGACAAATAAATAGGTCAGTTTCTTTCTTGGCACCTGTTCTGCATGTTTGTTTTTCAAATTATATGATCCCACCGTCCTCTGTTTTGTTTTGACACGTAACGTAAGTCCGATTTAGCCCGGTGACAGAAGTAAACAAAAAATCACAGGAGTGTATTTACACAGTGGATCTCTTGTAAAAATGATTTTTTCAGAAAACTCACCATTTCTGCCCATTCAGAGTCATGCAGTTCGCTGCAGCTACAGAG